>NC_057940.1:57132419-57189919 GCF_018555375.3 Anguilla rostrata
TCCTAATAAAAAAGCCATATTTGATTCCTTTCCACGCTGGCGTGTCTGTAGCGATAGCGATTCAGTGTGTTTGCGTTCTGTATCTGCTCCTCTCTGTGCTGTTTTCCACGCTGGCGTGTCTGTAGCGATAGTGAATCAGTGTGTTTGCGTTCTGTATCTGCTCCTCTCTGTGCTGTTTTCCACGCTGGCGTGTCTGTAGCGATAGTGTCAGTTGTTGCTCTTATCTTCTCCGGCTGTTCACGTGCGTTCTTAGCGATAGTGATCATGTTGCGTATCTGCTCCTCTCTGTGCTGTTTTCCACGCTGGCGTGTCTGTAGCGATAGTGAATCAGTGTGTTTGCGTTCTGTATCTGCTCCTCTCTGTGCTGTTTTCCACGCTGGCGTGTCTGTAGCGATAGTGAATCAGTGTGTTTGCGTTCTGTATCTGCTCCTCTCTGTGCTGTTTTCCACGCTGGCGTGTCTGTAGCGATAGTGATTCAGTGTGTTTGCGTTCTGTATCTGCTCCTCTCTGTGCTGTTTTCCACGCTGGCGTGTCTGTAGCGATAGTGAATCAGTGTGTTTGCGTTCTGTATCTGCTCCTCTCTGTGCTGTTTTCCACGCTGGCGTGTCTGTAGCGATAGTGAATCAGTGTGTTTGCGTTCTGTATCTGCTCCTCTCTGTGCTGTTTTCCACGCTGGCGTGTCTGTAGCGATAGTGAATCAGTGTGTTTGCGTTCTGTATCTGCTCCTCTCTGTGCTGTTTTCCATTGGGGGTGTCGGTGCAATCCAGCCAAGGACTCAAATATGACGACGCACGCACAGGAACTTGCTGAATGCGAGAGAGAAAGCGTCTGAAATCCAAAAAGCCTTTAAAATGAGGTTTGATATGCTGCTCAGTATTACCATGTCAGACTCGAGGCAGTCTTTCCTCTTAAATACACTGTCACTGAATTATCTTCCGAGAGAAATAAGCACTTGATGAGCTCCTAGTGGTCGAATAGCTTAGTTTCAAATGGAACTCTGGAATTTGGAGTGTGAAAGTGAACGTTTGTGACCAGTCACCACAGATGTTGCCAAAACCACCATAACTGAAAACGTGAGCATAGACACTGCTATGCATAGCCTGTGTTTACAGTCAAAGAACTCTCCTCCTCTGTCTTCAGCCCCAACCACTCCCGCAGAGTTAGCTACCCGCCTAACAGAGCTAGCTGGATACCTTCAGGTAATGTTAGTACCATGAACAAAGCAGCTGTGAACAACAGTAAGAGAACAGATTAAATTATAGCTTAATTAATTCCATTATGTAGAATGTGATAGCGGTATTATCATTGGAACCCTGGTTATTGCTGCCCGCTTCACAGTGCAGGTGATGTTCCTAACAGGTGATGTTCCTAACAGGTAACGTTCCTAACAGGTGATGTTCAGGTCCCGCAGATAGCGAGCGGCTCCACGCTGCTGTTAATGCCCGTGGCGACCTGCAGCTGGCGCCACCGAAGGGAGTTTATTCTAGTTAACTCTCTTGAACGAGCCCTGTGGTCTTTTTGCTTTGCTGCATTTGGACTTCTTCGCTAGCTAGGTCTGCAGCCGCACCCACCCTTCCCCACACAGAAACAGTGCCACAGCCAGAAACGTCCCGAACACATTTTAGAATCGCAAATACAGGTAAAGGTGCACAAATTCGGCAAAAGTACATACAGACAGATAATAGCAGCCCTTGATACGTCACCAAAGTTCAGAGGTTTTCATTTTATAAGATAGTCGAGGGCCAGTTCCACTTTAGTTTGGATCATAGAGTACACGGGTCTCCCATTAAAAACCCTTCCAGGGGCATTTTAAATATGAAATACAAACAGGTACTGTCATGACGACCATGAGCATGGAAACTCATGTTTAAAATAAAATAAAAATACAGATTTGAAAATACATACAGCACTGATGTGTGTGTGTGTGCATGCATGTGCACGTATGTGTGTGTGTATTTCATTTTGGCCAGCTTAATGCTGAAACACAGGACCCTCTGTTTCCATCACTCCAGTTACGCCCCCTGACCCCCCGCCCCCCCCATAAGAACCCCACCTCTCACCTGACAGCTGTGAGCCTGCTGTGTGCCAGAGAAGCATGCCTCCTACAGAGGTCTCATCCTCATCCAGTATACAATCTCTCTCTCTCTCTCTCTCTCTCTCCCTCTCTCCCCCTCTCTCCACCATCCCTCTCCCTCTCTCTCTCTCTCTCAATTCAATTAAATTCAGATTCATTTTTCAGTCTACATGTTGCCAATGCTTGACTAAACACATTGCAATGTACATAACACAGTGTAATGCCATCGGTAAAAAAACAATTAACAAGTACATGCAGATACATGTACTTAAGAACAACATTAATAAAACAACACATGAGGTAAAAGCACTGGCCTACCACCGCAGAGACCCGGGTTCAGTCCCCGGCAGCGGTGCCTCCGGCTTGGGCAGACGTTCCTACGAACACAGTTGGCAGTGTTTGTGGGTGGGAAGCCGTTGAGGGTACGAGTCCTGATCGTTGCATTAGTGACTCCTACTGGTTGGTCGGGGCGCCTGTTCAGCAGGGAGGGGATTTGGGGGAGATAGCGTGAACCTCAGTGCACGTTATGCTCTCCCAGTGAAACTCCTCGCTGTCAGGTGAAAAGAAGCGGCTGGCGACTCCACATGTATCGGAGGAGGCATGTGGTAGTCTACACCCTCCCCAGACCGACAGAGGATAGCGCATCGACCAGGACTGTGTGATACACACAGGGAATTGGTAGAACGACTAAATTGGGGAGAAAAATGGGAGAAAATGGCATGACAACACATGACAATTCATTATAATTTATTATAACAATTCATTATAATTTATTAAGGATCATAACTGCCCCTCAAGCTGTGGCAGGTAGCTACATATTGTGCAGCCTTTCTCTCTCCCTTTCTCTCTCCCCTTCCCTCAAATAGCCTTGATTGATTGACTGGCTGGCTGGCTGGCTGATTGATTGATTGATTGAATTCAGCACCTGTTGACACAACAAGACTCTGGCTTGTTGGATTTGTCTGAATAACTGAAAGATTGATTTCTCTTTTCTTCCTCCCACTCTCCCCCCCTCCCCCTGTGCAGGGCTTCTTCCGCAGGAGTATACAGAAGAACATGATGTACACCTGTCACAGAGAGAGGAGCTGCATCATTAACAAAGTCACCAGGAACAGGTGCCAGTTCTGCCGTCTGCAGAAGTGCTTCGGTGTGGGGATGTCCAAAGAGTGTGAGTCCCGCACCATACACCCCACCCTAAACCCCACCCTGAACCACACCCTGCCCTAAACCCTAAACCCCACCCTACACCCCACCCTGCCCTACACTCTAAACCCCACCCTGAACCGCACCCTACCCTAAACCCCACCACGCCCTAAACCCCACCCTGAACCACACCCTGTCCTAAACCCCACCACGCCCTAAACCCCACCCTGAACCACACCCTGCCTAAACCCCACCCCCTAAACCCGACCCTGAACCCCACCCTGACACCCACCCTGCCCTAAACCTAAACCCCACCCTACACCCACCCTACCCTCCAACCCTAAACCCCACCCTGAACCACACCCTACCCTAAACCCCACCACGCCCTAAACCCCACCCTGAACCACACCCTGTCCTACACCCTAAACCGCACCCTGAACCGCACCCTACCCTAAACCCCACCACGCCCTGAACCACACCCTGCCCTAAACCCTAAACCCACCCTGCCCTACCTAAACCCCACCCTGAACCCACCCTGCCCTAAACCCTAAACCCCACCCTGCCCTACCCACCCTAAACCCCACCCTGAACCCACCCTGCCCTAAACCCTAAACCCCACCCTGAACGCTCCACCCCTGCCCTAAACCCCACCACCCCCCTAAACCCCCCTGAACCACACCCTGCCCTAAACCCTAAACCCCACCCTGCCCTAACCCTAACCCCACCCTGAACCGCACCCTACCCTAAACCCCACCACGCCCCAAACCCCACCCTGAACCACCCACCCCTACCCTGAACCACCCTAAACCTAACCCACCCTGCCCTACACCCTAAACCCCACCCTGAACCGCACCCTGCCCTAAACCCCACCACGCCCTAAACCCCACCCTGAACCACACCCTGTCCTAAACCCTAAACCCCACCCTGCCCTACACCCTAAACCCCACCCTGAACCGCACCCTGCTACACCCTAAACCCCACCCTGAACTGCACCCTGCCCTAAACCCTAAACCCCACCCTGAACCGCACCCTGCCCTACACCCTAAACCCCACCCTGAACTGCACCCTACCCTAAACCCCACCACGGCCTAAACCCCACCCTGAACCACACCCCCGCCCTGAACCTACGCCCCCCCCCCACCAAAAAAAAGCTTGCATGGCTGTTTCTCTGTTTCTCTTTTTTCCTTTTTGTGTCCCAGGTCTCAGTCCATTGATTTAAACACCAACCTGTTTATGCAGTTATTAGTTATGATATCTTTCCCACTGAGGCTCGATGTGTAGGCTTGTAAAGGGTGTGTGTGGGGCAGGGGCGGGGTGTTTAAAGGACAGAGATAGTTTATCCGAGTGGCGGAATGAGGGGGGGGGGGGTACCCTCAGGGGTCCCAGTGCCCCGCTTGTGATTAATGTTGCCCATCTGCAGGTTTTAAATCCCATTTATTTCTCTGCCCGGGGGGCTGACTGAATGTTTGCTGGCGTCCCAGTCGCGGTGATTCGGGTGGAGGGGAATTGATCGCTGGGGGCGATGTGGCTCTTCCTAAATGTCATGCCCCTCCCCCCCCCCCCATCAGTGTAAAGATCTGCGGGGCCTCAGTTCTGAGCACGCTCAGTAGCGTAGCCGAGCACCGCTATCCCACTGTGCGTTCCTCTGCGGTAGAAAACGACCTCTGTTTGACCTCGCTGTCATTTTTAACGTGTGATGCAGCTCACCGTGTGTGTGGAAATCTTCTCAAAGTGCTCTTCAGAGGAAGACAAAAGTATTTTGGGGGTTTGCAAGCAGAGGTCCAGGGAAGTGTTGGTTGAAGGTGTCAAACACCAATCAATCCAACCAATCAGGAGTGCCATGTTTTATCTGACCAATCAGGGTGCCAAGTTTAACCATCCTATGCAGGATTGACAGGTCAAAGAACGAATGCTAAATTGTGCCACGGCAATGTCAACGATTCAGCAGTAATAACAGAATGAACGATTCAACGATTCAGCAGTAATAACAGAATGAACGATTCAACGATTCAGCAGTAATAACAGAATGAACGATTCAATGATTCAGCAGTAATAACAGAACAAACAATTCAACGATTCAGCAGTAATAACAGAATGAACGATTCAACGATTCAGCAGTAATAACAGAATGAATCATTATGGCTGAATTGTTGAGTCAATATTTCTGAATGGCTGTCACTGAATCATTGAGTCATTAATGCTGAATCATTGAGTCGTGAATGCCGAATCATTGAGTCATTAATGCTGAATGATTGAGTTGTTAATGCTGAATCGTTGAGCTGTTATTGCTGAATCATTGAGTCATTATTGGGGAAACGTTATTGCCGAATCGATTAGTCTTTATCAAATCATTGAGTTGTTATTGCCAAAACGTCATTGTGGGATTGTCTGCTCGTTGCTGCTGAATCGTTGAGTCTTTATTGCTGAATCAGTGAATCGTTACTAGGATCGGTTTTAACGAACGCGCAGTGAGGGTCAGTTTCCAGCCTTTGTGAGCAGGTGCACGGGTTTTCCAGCCCTGCCACGCCCCGCCGCGTTCCTTCCTGTGTGACGTCACATCCTGTGGGAAAGCGTGCTTCCGCAGGCATTGCCAGGTGAATGAGCCTGATGGTGGGGGGTTGTATTAAGACTCAGAATGTTAAGGAGTGGGCGGCCGGGGACCTCGGTGCGGCGGCCCCAGATGGATGCCCCCCCCCCGCCACAATGCCACGGGGGGTGGGTGGGGGGGGGAATGGCGGCTTTGGGGAACCGCCACCGCCACCGGCCTTCT
Source organism: Anguilla rostrata (assembly GCF_018555375.3). NCBI lineage: Eukaryota > Metazoa > Chordata > Actinopteri > Anguilliformes > Anguillidae > Anguilla > Anguilla rostrata. The sequence goes on from NC_057940.1 coordinate 57,138,407, forward strand.
CTCCAATGCAAGCGAGGAGCCACCCGAGGAGGAAGGGAGGGAGGGGCCTGTTGCCATGGCACCCACAGCTGCCAAGGTTTCCTGAGTGGAGTGGAGGGCCTCTCAGTGGGTTGCCTGGGTTCTGATTGCCCCGGGCAGTCCACTGTCCCCGGTTCCGCTGAGCTGACATGTCAAACAAGTCACTTCAGTGCGTTTTCATTGGCCAGTTTGTCAGTTTTTTGTTCCCCCCACTACCCGTAGAAAAACTTTTACTACACCGTATGTACTCCGGGCAGCAGGGTGGGGCAGTGTGTACCAGGCCTGGGCCTTTTGGTTTGCATGCTCTCCCCGTGTCTGCATGGGTTATCTCCGGGTTCTCGGTTTTCTCCCAGGGTCCAGAGACATGCAGGTAGGCTGATTGGAGACTCTAAATTGCCCATTGGTGTGAGTGTGTGAGTGAATGGTGAGTGTGCCCTGCGATAGATTTGCAGCCTGTCCAGGCTGTATTCCTGCCTCTTGCCCAATGCATGCTGGGATAGGCTCCAGCACCCCCGGCGACCCTCCCCAGGATAAGCGGGTATAGATAATGGATGTTTATACGCCATAGCCAGATTAAATACTGGAGTATTGTTATTTCCATATTCTAATTATAAATAAATATTTGAACGCACACATGAGTCATTTCCATGAGTAAATTCACTGCAGTTTGCTAACTGACCCAAACTATTAGTGAAATTTAAAAAAGTTGTATACCCTGATTCTGCTGAACTTTAAAAAGCAGCTCATTAATAATAACCCAATTTAGGGGCAAACTGCATGGGAATCTACGTCAGCACAGAATTATCCATAAGTGGCTGTAGTGGCAACACACGTAAACAGGAGAGACGTGAGCGGCATGTTAATGGGGATTGTGGGTACTAATGTGCTGTGGGCACATGCTAAAATCACTGCTGAGTATTCCATTCACTGTTCGGTGCTAAAAGGACTACGTCAGACCCCCCCCCCCCCTGCCGCCCCGCCAAATGAAAACAATAAAGGTGGTTCAATCCATGTTTATGTCTCACCCCCACCCCCCAGCGGTCAGAAATGACCGGAATAAGAAGCGGAAGGAGAGTCCGAGGAGAGAGCTAGCGGAGCGCTACGAGCTAACGGGCGAGCTGGAGACCATCGTGGAGAGGATCCGAAAAGCACACCAGGAGACCTTTCCCTCCCTGGGCCAGCTGGGCAAGTACACCACGGTGAGTACGCTGGGCAAGTGCACCACGGTGAGTATCCTGGGCAAGTGCACCACGGTGAGTACGCTGGGCAAGTGCACCACGGTGAGTACGCTGGGCAAGTGCACCACGGTGAGTACGCTGGGCAAGTGCACCACAGTGAGTACGCTGGGCAAGTACACCACAGTGAGTATCCTGGGCAAGTGCACCACGGTGAGTACGCTGGGCAAGTGCACCACGGTGAGTACGCTGGGCAAGTACACCACGGTGAGTACGCTGGGCAAGTGCACCATGGTGAGTACGCTGGAGCAAGCGCACCACGGTGAGTACGCTGGGCAAGTGCACCACGGTGAGTACGCTGGGCAAGTGCACCACGGTGAGTACGCTGGGCAAGTGCACCACGGTGAGTACGCTGGGCAAGTGCACCACGGTGAGTACGCTGGGCAAGTGCACCACGGTGAGTACGCTGGGATACGCCCACTAACACCGGGACACGCCCACGGCATCACCAGTTATCAATGAGGGACCCTATAGGTTAGGAGTTATTACCGAGAGACCCTACAGGTTAGCAGTTATCACTGAGAGACCCTACAGGTCACCAGTTATCAATGAGAGACCCTACGGGTCACCAGTTATCAATGAGAGACCCTACGGGTCACCAGTTATCACTGAGAGACCCTACAGGTCACCAGTTATCACTGAGAGACCCTACAGGTCACCAGTTATCAATGAGAGACCCTACAGGTCACCAGTTATCACTGAGAGACCCTACAGGTTAGCAGTTATCAATGAGAGACCCTACAGGTCACCAGTTATCAATGAGAGACCCTACAGGTCACCAGTTATCAATGAGAGACCCTACAGGTCACCAGTTATCAATGAGAGACCCTACAGGTCACCAGTTATCACTGAGAGACCCTACAGGTCACCAGTTATCACTGAGAGACCCTACAGGTCACCAGTTATCAATGAGAGACCCTACAGGTCACCAGTTATCACTGAGAGACCCTACAGGTCACCAGTTATCACTGAGAGACCCTACAGGTCACCAGTTATCAATGAGAGACCCTACAGGTCAGCAGTTATCACTGAGAGACCCTACAGGTTAGCAGTTATCAATGAGAGACCCTACAGGTCACCAGTTATCAATGAGAGACCCTACAGGTCACCAGTTATCAATGAGAGACCCTACAGGTCACCAGTTATCAATGAGAGACCCTACAGGTCACCAGTTATCAATGAGAGACCCTACAGGTCACCAGTTATCACTGAGAGACCCTACAGGTCCCCAGTTGTTTTCAGGCAGAGATATTCTGTGCTATACTGCCCGGTTTTGGCTGTGGATTGTTTGCATTGCTTAGCGTTCCGTGTGTGGACAGCATGGCAATGATGCACGAGTGTAGTTAAGTCAACAAAAAAATTTTTTTAAGAATAAGAATGGGACTTACAGATACACGTGGGGGGGGGCATGAAGAAGATCTGGGTCAATGTCAGTGTGAATAACAGACCAGATCGGCAGCTTCAAAAATGGCTGCCATTTCACACCAGTCTGCTGCTGGCTGTTCTCTCTGACCGGACCGTTCATCGTACCCTGGTGGCGTCGGTCAGGTCCTCGCCTCCAGGGAAGATTCTCCGGCTTTCTGTGCACTGTGTAGTCGGCCGCACATTTAGAAACCGCGCATTGTATTAGCGAAACGGGTCAGATGTTAAGTGTGTGGCTGCAGGCCACAGCCACAATCGGTGACCGTGATCCGCGCTCTTATTTTCCCAACATAAAAAGAACTGACCTTTTCTTATTGTCAGTAATTCTGTGCACACATGGGTCATCCGTGCGCCTCGTGGGTCCTGTGACTCCAGGCCGTAGCGATCGACAGATTCGCTCTGAAAAGCCGCTTTGTGTGAGGTGAAGGATCTGGGACGTAGATAATGCTCTCTGCACAGACACGCCCACATTACCCGCTCCGAGGGACCAGATTTTATGAAGACTTGCTGGAGGAGGCAGTTTTTTATGGCTACTTTTCTTTTTTTTAGAGAATCTTTCTCTAATGGATCGCAACAACTGGAAGGTAACCCGTGATGTTTGCTCAAAGTGTAATATCGTCGCTTGCTGACTGCGAGAAGTTGTCCCCCCTCGTTATCGATGGAAGATTAACTCCGTATGGCTGTGAAATATTCAAGTTTTTGTGATTTAAGTTTGTTTCTTATTCAGAGTCCACATAGTTGTGGCCCTGTGTTTTTGAAAAAGCGAGTCTGACGCGGTTGTGAGTCTGACGCGTGTGAAGAGTGCAGGTGTGAGTTTGTGATTCTGAAACGTGCTGCAGCCTTTTAGGACACGCAGGCACGCAGGCACGCACGCACGCACGCAGGCAGGCACGCAGGCACGCAGGCAGGTACACACGCACGCACGCACGCAGGCACGCACGCACGCACTCACGCAGGCAGGTACACACGAACGTCTCGCAGCATCCCTCCTCACACTCTGCCTCCCATGTCCCCTCTCTCCCCTCTCTCTCCTTCTCTCTCCATCCCTCTCCCCCGTTTCTGCTCCTCCTACCCTCAGAACTCGAGTGCAGAGCACCGGGTGCGGCTGGACCTCGGGCTGTGGGACAAGTTCAGCGAGCTGTCCACCAAGTGCATCATCAAAATCGTGGAGTTTGCCAAACGAGTGCCGGGCTTCACCGGGCTGACCATCGCCGACCAGATCACCCTCCTGAAATCCGCCTGTCTGGACATCCTGGTGAGGTCCTGTCCCCGGGCGGTGGGACACCTCCGTCCCGTACCCGTCCCGTACCTGTCCCTCCACCTCCGCGGTGCCAGATGATTCAGAAACATTCCGAGACTAAAGGATGGCGTAATATGCAGCGAACAGTCTGTTCACGTTTGGACAGGGTGATTTTAGTCATATCAAAAGACATTTATCTATTTATTGCAGTTTATGAAAGACTAATAATAAGGTCCAAAAATGGGAGAGCAATGCCAAATGCCCGTAATGCATTATGGGTGATTTTATCTTGTAGTCATTAATCAAATTTCAGCTGATTTTCTGATTTGAACTGAATTGGAGTTGGAATGTAAGTTGACCCCCCCCCCCCCCCCAAGATCCTGCGCATCTGCACACGCTACACGCCGGACCAGGACACCATGACCTTCTCGGACGGCCTGACGCTGAACCGCACGCAGATGCACAACGCCGGCTTCGGGCCGCTCACCGACCTGGTGTTCGCCTTCGCAGGCCAGCTGCTGCCCATCCAGATGGACGACACCGAGACCGGCCTGCTCAGCGCCATCTGCCTCATCTCCGGAGGTGGGCTACAGCGCCCCCCGCTGCGTAAAGCAGCCTACTGCACTCCACTCGGCTGTGTGGGGTCTGATAGCGCTGCAGTCAGCGTACTGCACCATAAAACAGGGCTTAGACCAGCAACCTGTAGTCACAACGCCCCCTCCAGGGCTGGAGTTAAACTTGCAGACACTGCGGCCCTCCAGGACTGGAGTTAAACCTGCAGACACTGCGGCCCTCCAGGACTGGAGTTAAACCTGCAGACACTGCGGCCCTCCAGGACTGGAGTTAAACCTGCAGACACAGCGCCCCCTCCAGGACTGGAGTTAAACCTGCAGACACTGCGGCCCTCCAGGACTGGAGTTAAACCTGCAGACACTGCGGCCCTCCAGGACTGGAGTTAAACCTGCAGACACTGCGGCCCTCCAGGACTGGAGTTAAACCTGCAGACACTGCGGCCCTCCAGGACTGGAGTTAAACCTGCAGATGCAGCGCCCCCTCCAGGACTGGAGTTAAACCTGCAGACACTGTGGCCCTCCAGGACTGGAGTTAAACCTGCAGACATTGTGGTCCTCCTGAATCCACAGGAAAGAGGTTACCATCCTATAGGGCAGGAATGAACCATCATTGTGGTCAGCGGGTGGGGGGCGGGTTGATTTAAGCAGGTTACTCATTGGCATGACGGGGGGGCTGGTTGTAGGGGTGTGTTAGACGGTGCCCCCCCCCCCCCCAGGGTAAACAGTGCAGCTCTGGATGAAATGTCAGACAGTGAAACTTTAATGTAAAACCCGTAATGTGGAGAAGCGTATTCCCGACGTGCCGAATCTCTCAGATCTGAGGCCCAAAATGTCTGAATCTGATGAAATATCACACGATTTTGAGCAACCAAAAGCTGAGCCGCATTGAAAATGATTGCGTGGAGATGTTTTAAATAATCACACTGCCACCTCCTGGTTAAGAGCGGTATAGCAGTCACTTGCTTTTTCCGGGATGTAACGTCACAATGCTGATGTGCGGCAGGTGGTAGTGGGCGGGGGCAGGATGTGACCTCACAGTGGGGGGCGGGGCTTGCGTTTCAGACCGGCAGGACCTGGAGGAGCCGTCGCGGGTCGATCAGCTGCAGGAGCCCCTGCTGGAGGCGCTGAAGATCTACGTCCGCAAACGCCGTCCCAGCATGCCCCACATGTTCCCCAAGACCCTGATGAAGATCACCGACCTGCGCAGCATTAGTGCCAAAGGTCAGGCCGCCTGAAACCGGTGCACCTCACCCTCCCGCTAACAGGAGACGGGACACTCCCCAAAACCCTCACCCTCCCGCTAACAGGAGACAGGACACTCCCCAAAACCCTCACCCTCCTGCTAACAGGAGACAGGACACTCCCCAAAACCCTCACCCTCCCGCTAACAGGAGACAGGACACTCCCCAAAACCCTCACCCTCCCGCTAACAGGAGACAGGACACTCCCCAAAACCCTCACCCTCCCGCTAACAGGAGACAGGACACTCCCCAAAACCCTCACCCTCCCGCTAACAAAGGCAGACAGGACAGGACACTCCCCAAAACCCTCACCCTCCGCTAACAGGAGACAGGACACTCCCAAAACCCTCACCCTCCCGCTAACAGGAGACAGGACACTCCCCAAAACCCTCACCCTCCCGCTAACAGGAGACAGGGTCTGCCCCAACCTCACCCTTCCTGTGGAGACAGTGAGTTGGGGCATCCTGTGAGCAGTGACACGTGGCTCTGGGGTGGCATGATGGGGGTGTTATGGACATGAGGCCGGTGCTCCGGTGAGAGCGGGTAGACAAACGGGTGTGGCTCTTGGGGGAGTCAGTGATGGGTGTGTTCTGTGGGTGGAGTCAGTGACAGGTGTGGTTTGTGGTGCATTCTCTGTGGGTGGAGTCAGTGATAGGGTGTGGCTCTGGGGGGTCGTGACAGGGGTGGCTGTCAATTCGTGATGTGGACGGTGTGGCTCTGGGATAGTGGGGTGGAGTCAGTGATGGGGGTGTGGTTCTGTGGGTGGAGTCAGTGATGGGGGTGTGGCTCTGGGTGGAGTCAGTGACAGGGTGTGGCTCTGTGGGTGGAGTCAGTGATGGGGTGTGGTTCTGTGGGTGGAGTCAGTGATGGGGGTGTGGCTCTCTGGGTGGAGTCAGTGACGGTGTGGCTCTGTGGGTGGCTAGTGGGGTGGAGTCGTGGTGAGTCAGTGATGGGTGTGGCTCTGTGGGTGGAGTCAATAACGGGGTGTGGCTCTGTGGGTGGAGTCAGTGATGGGGTGTGGTTCTGTGGGTGGAGTCAGTGACAGGGGTGTGGTTCTGTGGGTGGAGTCAGTGACAGGGGTGTGGCTCTCTGGGTGGAGTCAGTGACGGGGGTGTGGCTCTCTGGGTGGAGTCAGTGATGGGTGTGGTTCTGTGGGTGGAGTCAGTGACAGGTGTGGCTCTCTGGGTGGAGTCAGTGATGGGGGTGTGGCTCTCTGGGTGGAGTAAGTGACGGTGTGGCTCTCTGGGTGGAGTCAGTGACGGTGTGGCTCTCTGGGTGGAGTCAGTGATGGGGTGTGGTTCTGTGGGTGGAGTCAGTGACAGGGTGTGGCTCTGTGGGTGGGGTCAGTGATGGGGTGGAGTTTGAGTGGGTGGACTCAGTGATGGGGTGGAGTTTCTGTGGGTGGAGTCAGTGATGGGGTGTGGCTCTGTGGGTGGACTCAGTGATGGGGTGGAGTTTCTGTGGGTGGAGTCAGTGATGGGGTGTGGCTCTGTGGGTGGAGTCAGTGACAGGGTGTGGCTCTGTGGGTGGAGTCAGTGATGGGGTGGAGTTTCTGTGGGTGGACTCAGTGACGGTGTGGCTCTCTGGGTGGAGTCAGTGACGGTGTGGTTGGGGTGTTGCAGGTGCAGAGCGGGTGATCTCGCTGAAAATGGAGATCCCAGGTTTGATGCCACCCCTGATCCAGGAGATGCTCGAGAACCTAGAGGAGCAGGAGGAGGAGGAGCAGCAGGAGGAGGAGGAGGAACAAGCCAGCGGGTTCCCCAGCGCCCCGCCCAAATCCAGGCCCACGCCCCGCCCCTCCACCCCGGGGCCACAGAGCAACCCGGAACCAGAACCTCTCTCACTCTCCTAAAGTGGGGTGTCACGCCCAGAGCTCAAATCTCTCTGCTTTAACCTTCTTCTCTTTTGTTTGTTTTATTTTCTGAACAGGACCACTGATGTGTGTTACACTCCCAGCCTGTGGGGGGCGCTATGTCCATATCTGCTTCTACTGCATGACTGAGCAGAGGCTCTGCCTCTCCCCCATATCCCACCCTCTTAGGGGAGGGGGGGGGGGTTAAATCAGATTTTCACTCAGTCTATCTTGGTTAGGCCCCCCTTCCACAATCTCTCTGTCCTGGTGGGGGGGTGGGGACTCAAGTTAAACAGGTTTGATTGAGCTGTCAGCTGGACACAATTATGAGGACTTTAAAAGTTAAAAGAATTAAAAGTTGAGAATTAAACAGGAGGAATGTGTGTGATTTCCAGTCCTGATCCAGGAACAGCTCGATCAAACCTAAAACCCAGCGAAGGGCAGCCCTTAGGGCACGAGAGGCGAAGCAGAAAGCTCCAGGCTGAGGTAAAGATTGGTCCCACTGTCAGTGTTCCTTAAAAACAGAATGTTTCTCACATTCATAGGTGTATTGAAGTACATTTTATATGCGTCAATATGTTTAAAGTTGTATTTGTTTAAAACAATGTTGTCACATCATTACTTGGAAGGGGTTTGTTTGCGTATCCACAGACCTCCCCCCCCACACTGTGTAGGAAAAGCCATAGATATTAGTTGCGGAGGAAAACCTAACTGAATTAGGACCTTGGCTCGTATTCAAATTCAGAAGCCATGTCAGTTGTTGCTTAGTGACTCTGGAACACCTGAGTGTTGGAGGGCTTGTATACACTGAAGACAGGGTGAATTGGGTTGATTGGGGAGGGGGGGGGGGTTGAATAATGCAGTAATGCGATTCCTCCACCTACGACATTTACCTAATGCGACTTGTGTAGCTCTCATCTTTTCCCACTGACAGACCTTAGTTTTATATTTTCCTTGAGTCAATTCAGGTTGAGTATCTAGCTCCTAGGTACAGCCTATTTCCCCAACAGCAGCAGTGAGTGTGATTGACGTTTGATCGTTAGCTAGCCCGTTAGCTTTAGCTTTCCATCGAGCAAAACCAGGGGTGGCCCAGTTCGGCATAAGGTTCAATGGGCTTTGGATCCTCAACAGTCACAGTAACAAGGTGATAGAATACAGTGTATACAGTTTATTTCAGGAATTCATGATGCACAGTTAAGACTGAGTTAAGTGCTTGAGATGCATAAAAAAAGAGAAAAATAAGTGCAGCTTTGAAAGGACGCTGACTCGTGAGTGTAATTAAAGCCTTTCTTCAGTCACACGGTCTACCTCTCCTGTATGGAAGCTGAATACACAGACTGGGCTGGCAGTAAACTAGCCAAACTGGCAAAATAGTTTGTTAACCATCCTATGGACACAGTCCACACCAATAAGGTTAGGATTCTCCATAACTACTTATACAAAATTGGGAAAAAAAGAACCTTTGAAGTCTTCTTAAAAGCTAACTTAAACCCGCTTTAAAACATTTAAGGTTAAACCAGGAATTTAGCCAGCTTAAGTCATCCCCAGCAAAACTGCAAACCAACCAGACAGGCAGATCTGTTCTGGATTCTTGTCTTTATTGGTTCTAAATTCCTAAAACTAAAGTACATTCCTTTAAAGTAAAAAACTCAAAGAAAAATCAACTAAGACAAAAATTGTAAACAAAATTGTAAACAAGACAAACTAGGGATTTTAAGGTTATTTTCAGGCTAGTAAAGAAAAAAAAGTCACCATCTTTGGTGGTGACTGCTTAGGGTTTCATTTCCATAGTGAAGTGTGGGAGAGAGCGCTTACACGCAGTATATAAATGAGACCATCGCTCTTTAAAAGTGGGAGCACACACATGCTCGTCGGATTCTGGTCACAGTTTGAAATGAACACATGACCGCAATCACATTTTTTTTCGCAGTAGAACTCGGGACATTGCAATCCATATAAGCGATCTCGCTGCGCATTAAAGTCGATTGACGCTGTGATTTTAATGTTTGGCAACAAAGCCCTCAGTGTTCAGTATAAATCTCGTGGGTAGGCCATGTACATTTAAACGAGACTCAGCACAGTTCAGAAATCCCAAAATGGGTGGGTCTGTCCTATAGCTATTATTAGCAAGGCCCTGATTTAATACAGTCGTATTATTTTGTTGTACAGGGAAATGTCCTCGACACTGGTTCAAATCAATAACGACTCTCCTATCGCCAATTTATCGGTTGGTAGTTAGATTCACCAGAAGCTCACAGGTGTGCCGTGCAATTTGGAGCAACAGGGTTAGTAAAAAAATAATAATAATAATTTCGCCTCTGTGAAGAAGCGGGTGGTTAACACATGGGAAAATCCGACCTTCAATTTAACAATAATCATTTCCGTTTTAGCACAGATAATAAGCAAAGCTTTATTTGGCCACAAGAAGCCCATAACTCGTGTGGTTTTCGAATATTTGAGTATTAAGGTAACGCACTTTTTTTTTTTTTTTGTTTTGTGTTTTTTTAGAAGATCATCGCTGATAGCTGTGAGCACAGCGCTCAGTGACCCTTGAGTTGCAAAGCAACAGCGCCATCGTGTGGTGATAGGTGTTCATTGCGATGAGGACAATCACAAACCCACAGCTTCTGCGATTCTGTTTGAAGTTTTCATTCACTCACCGACCAGAATTGTACACGCGGGGCAGTGACGGACACAAACAGGCCTACTGGTCAGCTTGACGTCGCAGAAACCGCAACTAAGCACTGCTGGTCGTGCCAGCTAAGACAGGACAGCGTGCCAAAGAACTTAAAAATGCCGCGCCTAAATCACTTCATACACCAGAAAACCTTAACCCGCCGGTTACTGGATTTTATGGTTAGATGTAGCAATTTGGAAACCGCTGGAATTTTCGCATTTGCTTCACATTAATCAAACAATCCCCATGTTTACCGAACATTATAGATTTGCATGCGGAAAAAAATATATCCTATGTTCCTTTTTTATTTTCTATAAATGAATACTTTGTGTTCTGAAGTACTGACGGAAGGATAACGTATTGAACAACATTCCATCGTAGCAGGGTATTACAAATAAAAATGTATATAAAAGGATAACAATTATCTGCTTTCAATGAGTATACTACGCTCGATTACATATCATTTCACTTGGGGAAATCAGCAAAAATCAGTTGGGTCATGTGACTGCTATCCCCCAATAACGCAGTCCCAAAGGATTAAAAAAGGCCTCGTCCTGGGTATTGCTTACCTCACCTCTACAGCGATGTCGCCACAGAACGGACAGTTCAGGGGAAAATTTGCACCTTTATCTACGAACACTGACATCTGATATTGTGTTTGAATGGGAACAGTGAAATATCGAGGACTTACACGGACATCATACTCCGCGCAGTGGCTTGGATTCTCTTCGTAAAATGACGCTTCTAAACGGGAAACTTCGGAGGGACTGTCTGCAGCTGCCTCGTCCACCAGCGATCCGACGAGGGCATGTTCCTAACGAACTTCTTGGCCCATTGAATGTTTGTACAAGTACCAGCATTTATTCCACTGCAAAGAAATGTACAGAACGCCCTCTGTGGGCTGGTGCTCCCGACGGGACTTGGGGAAGAGTGCCAGGAGAGCGAGGCTTCACGGAACCTTCCCGCTGATCGGCGCACCTGCTGCATGGTGTCACTCACGTGACACAATCAGAATACTGCTCTCCATGGCAATACGAGCCTGGATCCGGTCAGCCACGTCGCTACTGACACCTGCCAGCTCCGCCCACTTTTTTGGGCCGTGAAGCCTCGTGCGTCCTTTACTTAATGCATCCCCGGGAATCTACACCAACTTATTTTAAAACAAGAAATGAAGTTCTGTGGCGTTTACTGGAATGCATACACTGTATGGAGAAAGATGGTGACCATGCTCATGTATTGCCTTGGATTAAATATGTAAGTGTTTTGACCTGATGGTGTCTTTAAAACAGTATATGTAAATATATATGTAAAATCAGCTTTGTTGTAAGTTGTACATTTTCCCAGTGAGCCAATAGCCGTCCACAATCAACTCAACAATCAGAGGACGGAAACTTGGTATTAAAATATATTTTCATCCATTTATAATCCTAAAATACATTTCAATATTTTACATAGCAATTAAGCTGTTAGTCATGTTTTTAATTGCAATATGTCACCTGACAAATAAAAATAAATGTATTTTATCTTTTGTGATGTTAGACTGAAACATGTCAATACATTATCAAAAGGGTCGACGTTTTGTGGACTCGCCGCCACCTTAAATTGTTGTTGGAAGTTGTGTAAGGACAATTTTTTTTTTACGACTCCGTACAGGGATGAGTCTGATTTAAACTACATTACCCATAACTCCCTTGTTTCCTCAGTGACCCATTTGTTGGAACTGTTAGTTGCATCTTGTTGGGTATTTTCACCAGCTTGTTTGTACATTAATGATGCTTTTATGTTCCTATATTGTTCATCTATTTCATGAAATCGCCTGGCAAAAATAAAAAAAATATATTTATTTTAAAAACAGATGAGTACAGCTTGTTTCAAAGTTTAAATATGTAGCAATATTTGTCATAAGAGACTGAGCATAATGCTACACTTCAACCAGAGCACCAACAGTGTATGTATGTATATGTATACATATTTAATATTACATGAATCCATACCCTGGATGGAAAAGCACCAGACATCTATAATAAAAAGATGGGAATTTAAACAAAATAGCCACAACACACCCCGAGAGGTCCTTTACAATTGATGAAGTTTACTTCCAAGTTCATTTCAAAAAAGGTACATTAACTGTAACTTTTAACAGTTAAAATATGTGCATAGGCACAGCACTCTACACTTCTAAAAGCCGCTCGGGACAAATACAGAACATTTTCAATGATTAAAAAAAAATGTATATGTATAATAAAAAGTGTAAAACACTTACACAGTAGAAAGCCTTAAACATCACAAAAAAGAAAAAAAAAACAGAAAAGGAGAATGTACAAAATTCTGCAGGACAAAGGACGAGAGCTTGTGTGAGTGTGTGTGTGTCTGTGTGTTTAGGTGTGCGTGTGTGTGTGTTTAGGTGTGCGTCGGTGAGTGTGATTGCGTGTGTGTATACGTGAGCGTGAGTTTGTGTGTTGTGTGTCGCTCTGTCGAAAATGTTCGCTCTGGTCGTCCCCGCCGGCTCGGCAGTTTTGCCTCTTTCTTGCTTCTCCCGGGCTTCCCCCCCGGGGCACCCCACGTCAACGTTCCTCATCTATGCCACATTTATCGCTTTTGGCTCATCACCGATCACACAACATCGCACACATTACACATCGACCACGACAACACACACACACGACACACACACACCACAGCACGCAGACCAGACACACACATACACACACGACACACACACAGACACACACACACACTCACCTCACACACACTCATACAACATACACTGACTGACACGACAGAACACAACACAGACACACCAACACGTACACACACACCACACAAGACAAACTCACACACACCACCACACCACTGCACTCATACACCACCACTCACTCACTCCACACTCAATCACCCACTCACTCACCACTACCACTATCACTACTCACCACACCACCACCATCACTCACACTCACCACTCACCACTCACTCACTACACTCACTCACCACTCACCACTCACTCCCACCACTCACCACCACTCAATCACTCACACACTCACTCAATCACTCACTCAATCACTCACTCACTCACTCACTCAATCACTCACTCACTCACTCACTCACTCACTCACTCACTCACTCACTCACTCACTCACTCACTCACTCACTCACTCACTCACTCACTCACTCACTCACTCACTCACTCACTCACTCACTCACTCACTCACTCACTCACTCACTCACTCACTCACTCACTCACTCACTCTGTTGGTGGGGGTTTTCCCCGTCTTCTTCACAGGGCTGTACTCATCTTCCTCAGAGCCGGACAGCTTCCTCTTCCTCCCCCTGCCTTTACCTGAGAGAGAGAGAGACACAAGTGAGCCAGCAGCACACACGAGCGTTTCAGAGCACTGAGTCTTCAGAAGTGTGACCGTGTTAATAAATAGAAATCTTAAATAGAAAAAAAATTAAAAGAATAAATAGAAAAATTTTAAATACAGCTTGTGTCTGAAGTCACCACGCCCACCCCAAAAAACCCCTCTCTGCACGGGACTTGCCGCCTCTGAGTGCAGACAGGTGGCTGAACAACACAGGGACCACGGTTTCCCTGGTGATTATCAGTCTGAAAGCCAATCGGTGACACTCAGCTGAGATTATCAGCGTCTAAGCAGATAACGTTTGCTCAGGCCTGTCAGTTTGGAGCTTACAGCGGCTCCAGGTTCAAGCAGAGGTCAGTGTGGTACTATTTCATCTGCAGGTGGAGACTGTGGGATTGTGGGAAGGGGGGCGGGGCAAGAGCGTACCTTTGAGCACTGCGGGCTTCTTGGGCTCACCACCGTCCGAGTCCGAGTCCCAGATGGACGTGTCGGGCTTCTTCGGGGGTTTGGGGGCCTTCTTCGGTTTGGGGGCGCTGTCTGCTGGCTTCTTAGCTGCAAGACGGAAACACGGTTGAAATTAGAGAGCCCCCTGGTGGTGAATAAGGAAATTAATGGATTAGCTGCATTAGAGAGCCCCCTGGTGGTGGCTAAGGGGATTACCTTTCTTTGTTGCGGTCGGCTTTTCGAACGTGGAGCTGCTGGAGTATGTGAAGGAGGGTCTGTTGTCGTCCTCGTCGCTGTCGAACTTCAGGCCATCTGAGAGAAACAGTTTTCAAACACACACATTTTAATAGACACGCACACACACATTTTAACAGATGCTCACACACGCTCATACGTGCTCACACACGTGCACAAACTCACACACAACCCGGCAGGTAAACCCGGGGCGTAAACCCGGCAGGTAAACCCAGCAGGTAAACCCGGGGCGTAAACCCAGGGCGTAAACCCAGCAGGTAAACCCGGGGCGTAAACCCGGGGCGTAAACCTGGGGCGTAAACCCAGCAGGTAAACCCAGGGCGTAAACCCGCTGCTCACCGCTGTCGTTGCTCTTCTCAGAGCACGCGGATTTGGAGAATATGCTGTCCGCTTCCTTCTTCTTCTTTGCTGGTGAAATGGACCTGAAAAATGAATAAATAGATTAATTATGAAATAAAAAACATCTATAAATTTACACCAGTGGTTCCCAACCCTGTTCCTGGAGATCCACCGTCCTGTTGGGTTTCATTTCACACCTAATTTGGCACGCCTGACTCAGAGTGAGGTGTGCTTTGTTAGGGTTGGAGTGAAAACCTACAGGATGGTTGATCTCCAGGTTCTGGAGTCCCGAACAGACGAGCCCCAGAGGGCCCCGTGGGCAGAACCGGAGGGGGCGTACGTGGTGGTGGTGGTCTGTTTTGGCGGCGGGAAAATGTCGTCATCGTCGTCATCATCGCCGCCCTCGCCGTTGTCGTGGTAACGGTCTCTGCTCTCGGAGGTGCCAAAGTCGTCCTTGTAGGACCTGATGGGGGAGGAAGGCATGGCGTCGTCCTCCGCCTCTTCATCAGCATCCTCTTCCTCAGAGAAGTCGAAGGTGTACTTGGGCTTCCCAGCTAAGAGGTGAAAAACATGAAGGTGGGGGTCAGTGGCATTACACCCCCCCATCAGAGCAAAGATTCAGATTAAGCCCCCCCTCAAGCAGGGAACCTGGAGGGATACTCTGCATTCTGCTGTGTCAGCTCTGAGCAGTGACCCACTGAAACAGATACAAACATGCACAGACAGACAAATGGGCAGGCAGGCAGGCAGACAGACAGGCAGGCAGACAGACAGACAGACAGACAGACAGACAGACAGACAGACAGAAAGGCAGGCAGGCAGGCAGACCTGAGGCTCTCTGGCTCTTGGTGTCTCTGGGGATGATGACAGGCTCGCTGTCCTCCAGGTCGCTGTCGGATTTGGACTCGTCGTCTGACCAGGGATTCCTCTTCTTCACCTTCTTCGCTGATCCCTTTGGTCCAGGCGTTTTCTTCACCCGGGGGGTGCCTGAGACACATCGCCCCAAAATACACACATCACACACCATCCAGTCACCCCACAAACACACATCACATGCAACTCGGTCACCATGGATACTAAGGAGATTCTGCAGTAAAGCAGGAGCTGATCATCTGGTAGCAATAGAGGACCTGTACAAATACGGAATGGAGAGGACTACTGTTCCCATGATGCTCTCTGTAACTGACCTGGTTCCTTCTTCTCCCTCTTGACTCGCGGAGCTTTGGGCTTGGCCCCAGGCACCGGCAGGCCCGAGGGGGAGATGAGTGAGTCTCCGCCCCCTCCCTCCGACCCCAGGGCCCCCGACTCCTCATCAAACTCCATTTTCACCGACAGATCCACGTCACCCTGAGAAACAAGGGCGTCACCGATGGTTACCATGCAAGATCACACAAATGGCTGTCCACGTCAAATACACACACACACACACACACCTACAGCTACATCTCGGCGACATCACACCATTCTGTAGCTGGAGTTAGCCTCATGAGTCCCAACTCATTAATATGAATAACCTCCTGCATTCATGTCATGGATATTCATAGGCTCACCTTCTTCTTCTTGGTCATCTTCTTGGAGGCGTCGGCCTTCATGGCCTGGGTGACCTGGGGCACGATGCGGCGGCCAAAGGGGGAGGGCAGGGTCTCCTCCAGCTGCATCTTCTTCACTTTGGGCTTGCCCACCTTCCCTTTCACCAGCTTAGGGGTCTTCCCTGCGCTCTGGTCCTCCCGTTCCTGCGCTTCCACACGCTGCCAGCAGGGGGAGACAAACACTCTCTCAAATCAGCCACTGCTCACAGGGTTTGGCTCACGCACACTGGAGTTTTAGGGTGTAGCTTTATGGTGTGGCTGTAGTTTTTGGGTGTGGTTTTAGGGAGTGGCTGTGGTGTTAGGGTGTGGCTGTAGTTTTGGGGTGTGGTTTTAGTTTTAGGGTACGATTTTTTTGGGAGTGGCTGTGGTTTTAGGGTGTGGCTGTAGTTTTGGGGTGCGGTTTTATGGTTTGGCTGTAGTTTTGAGGTGTGGCTGTAGTTTTAGGGTGTGGTTGTGGCTTTAGGGTGCTGTTTTTTTGGGAGTGGCTGTGGTTTTAGGGTGTGACTAGTTTTGGGGTGTGGTTTTAGTTTTAGGGTACGGTTTTTTTGGGAGTGGCTGTGGTTTTAGGGTGTGGCTGTAGTTTTGGGGTGTGGTTTTAGGGAGTGGCTGTGGTTTTAGGGTGTGGCTGTGATTTTAGGGTGTGGCTGTAGTTTTGGGGTGTGGCTGTGGTTTTAGGGAGTGGCTGTGATTTTAGGGTGTGGCTGTAGTTTTAGGGTGTGGCTGTGGTTTTAGGGAGTGGCTGTGATTTTAGGCTGTGGCTGCGGGGTGAAGTTTTAGGGAGCGGCTGTGGTTTTAGGGTGTGGCTGTAGTTTTGGGGTGTGGTTTTAGGGAGTGGCTGTGATTTTAGGGTATGGCTGTAGTTTTGGGGTGTGGTTTTAGGGAGTGGCTGTGGTTTTAGGGTGTGGCTGTAGTTTTAGGGTGTGGCTGTGATTTTAGGCTGTGGCTGCGAGGTGAAGTTTTAGGGTGTGGCTTTAGGGTGTGGCTGTGGGGTGTGGTTTTAGGGTGTGGCTGTGGGATAGAGGAAGACTCACATTACATTACATTACATTACATTCATTTGGCAGACACTTTTATCCAAAGCGACGTACAAAAAAAGTGCATTTCATGGTCGTAGACAACTGCTAAACACGGGTTCAGTAAGGTAAAATACTTATTTTGTACAGCTATTTCTAGCCGAGAACAGTGAACACTATTCTGGCCTAACATCTGCAAAGCCAACTAGGCAGAAGAATAAGCTACAGTATTAGGACAAATACAAATTACCAAGAGGTGTTGGGATGGGGCAACATGTAACAAGTGACAGGAAAAGGGTTTTTTTTTTTTTTTTTTGATAAAGAGTGAAATACAGCGTGGTGGTGGTTAGTCTAGGTATAGTCTGAAGAGATGAGTCTTCAGGCCACGGCGGAAGATGGGTAGTGAGGGGGAGGTTCGGAGAGGGACGGGGAGTTCGTTCCACCACTGGGGAGCTAGGGTGGAGAAGCTCTGTGATCCCTTTGGGCAGGTGGGAGGGGTTACAAGGCGGTTACTCACGTCTAGCTCCTCGATGAAGACGGCCAGGTCCTCCTTCCACAGGTCTTCTGAAGACTTCCTCTGAAGCTCGTTCAGCTCAGCTTTCTGCAAACAACACAGCACAACTCTGAGTCTCTATTTACAACACTGTCCTTACTCTACCTTTACACCAGCACAACTCTGACTCTCCATTTACACCAACACATCTCTGAGTCTCATACAAATTTATCTCCTAACCAGCACAACTCTGACTCTCCATTTACACCAACACATCTCTGAGTCTCCATTTACAACACTATCCTTACTCTACCTTTACACCAGCACAACTCTGACTCTCCATTTACACCAACACAACTCTGACTCTCCATTTACAACACTATCCTTACTCTACCTTTACACCAGCACAACTCTGACTCTCCATTTACACCAACACAGCTCTGAGTCTCCATTTACAACAGCCCTAACTCTAGGTTTACACAAACAAACTATGACCTTAAGTACAGACTACCTTTCCCAACATGCTTTGCGTAGATGCCCTTCCCACAATCCACTGTCCACAGTACCTTTCCCACAATGCCTTACATACAGTACTCTCCCACAATGCCTTGTGTATTGTACCCTTCCCACAATGCCTTGCATACAGCACCTTGGAGTCTCGCTGTTTGAGGAGCTCCTCCACCTTCTCCTTGCTCAGGCACCAGAGGGGCATTCCCAGGATGTAGTTAAAGTTTGGTCCCGATGACGAGCCGGAGTCTATGGAGCTGTCGCTGTTGTTACCGTCCGCATCCTCCTCCTCCAATGACTGAAAACACACACAGGCAACCCACCAATCAGGACACAGCCAGTCGTTGGGCTCCTCCCTACACCATGAAGGTCATGAAGGGCAGTGCAGATTAAACTCTATGCTAAGGAGTAAACTTGGGGGGGAAGAGTTTGTACTTGGGGGTGGAGTCAGTGCCCGAGGGGTGGAGTCTGTACTTGGGGGTGGAGTCAGTGCCAGACGGGTGGAGTTTGTACTTGGGGGTGGAGTCAGTGCCAGATGGGTGGGGTTTGTACTTGGGGGTGGAGTCAGTGCCAGAGGGGTAGAGTCAGTGACAGATGAGTGGAGTCTGTACTTGGGGGTGGAGTCAGTGCCAGATGGGTGGGGTTTGTACTTGGGGGCAGTGCCAGAGGGGTAGAGTCAGTGACAGATGAGTGGAGTCTGTACTTGGGGGTGGAGTCAGTGCCAGAGGGGTGGAGTTTGTACTTGGGGGTGGAGTCAGTGCCAGATGGGGGGGTTTGTACTTGGGGGGAGTCGTGCAAGGGGTAAGTCAGTGACAATGAGTGGAGTCTGTACTGGGGGGAGTCAGTGCAGAGGGTAGAGTCAGTGACGATGAGTGGAGTCGTACTTGGGGGTGGGTGTCAGTGCCAGAGGGTGGGTTAACTGGAGCGGGTGTGGGGCGCTACCTTCTCCTGGGCTCTGTTCCAGGCGGCGACGGGGTCGGACTCGTAGCCCCTCTGCAGGAGCAGCCGGATCAGCTCCCGCTTGGACCTGTTCTCTGTGAGAGTGACACAGGAAAACATCAGATCCCACAGCCTAACCCAACCCTAACCCTGACAACCTAACCTAACCCCAACCCCTACAGCCTAACCTAACCCCAACCCCTACAACCTAACCTAACCTAACCCAAACCGCCACAACCTAACCTAACCCCAACCCCTACAACCTAACCTAACCTAACCCCAACCGCCACAACCTAACCTAACGTCAACACCACAACCTACCTAACCAACCCTAACCTAAACTACCCAACCTACAACCCAACCTAACCCAACCCCTACAACTAACTAACCTAACCCAACCCTAACAACCTACTAACCACCCAACCACAACCTAACCTAACCCCAACTGTCACAACCTAACCTAACCCACGCTACAACACTAACCTAACCCAACGGCCACAACACCTACCCAACTGTCAACACCTAACCTAACCCCAACCCTACAACCTAACCTAACCCAACCACCAACTAACTAACCCCACCCCTAAACACCTAACCCCAACCACCAACTAACCTAACCCCAACCGCCACAACCTAACCAACCCCAACCCCTACAACCTAACTACCACGCCACAACTACACCCAACCCCTACAACCTACCTAACCCAATCGCCACAACCTAACCTAACCCAACCATCACAACTAACCTAACCCATCGCACACACCTACCAAACCTACAACCTAACCTAACCCCAACCCCTACAACCTAACCCCAACCCCTACAACCTAACCTAACCCCAACCCCTACAACCTAACCTAACCCCAACCCATACAACCTAACCTAACCCCAACCGCCACAACCTAACCAACCCAACCCTACAACCTAACCGAACCCCTACACCTAACCTAACCCCAAACCCTACAACCTACAACCACCCTACAACCTATCTAACCCAACGCCACAACCTAACCTAACCCCAACCCATACAACCTAACTAACCCAACCCTACAACTAACCTAACCCCAACCTAAACTAACCAATGCACAACCTAACCTAACCCCAACCCCTACAACCTAATCTAACCCCAACCGCCACAACCTAACCTAACCCAAACCGCCACAACCTAACCCTAACTCCCACTGCTTTACACAACAAAACTCTCCGCAACATAACCTAACCCTAACTGCCACAGCCTAACCTAACCCTAACCCCAACAGATTAACACTACAAAACTCCCACACATTTACACAGCAAAACTTAACAGTTAATATCAGACCCAGGCCTAAATAAATGAAACCGTATTTGAGGGATAAATATTAATAATTACCGATAGAAATCTTGCCGTCAATCTTCTCCAGCACAAACCGCGCCTGATTAGACAGTTTGGCTGACTCCGCCCCCAGCATGCCGACCAGCCAATCCTTCCTCAGCTTGTAGTAGTGGAGGCGGAGCTCAAAGAACTCCTTGAGAATGTCATTGACGGATGCATAGCGCTTTAGACAGCCCATGTGATCAAAGAGCACCTTCAGAGAGAAGGGAAACCTCATTACACGCACGCACACACACGCATATCCATACACACACACACACCCATATATGCATGTACTCACACACGCACGCATGCATATACACGCACACGCGCACAAAGGTGAGTGACAGGTCACAGGCTCCAGGTGCGTGGCAGGTTACAGGTGTAAGGTGAGTGACAGGCTCCAGGTGAGCGGCAGGTAGCACTTGCCATAGAGTGGCAGGTGAGGCTGGACTGCAGCTTGAAGACTTTGTGCAGGCCAGCAGCCTCGGCTTCGCGGAGCTTCTCCTCACTCATTCGCACCAGGAACTTGACGGTGGAGTCGGTGTGGTACTCCTTATAGTCACTGATGAGCACCGGGGTCTTATCCGTCCCCTGCAGCATGGGCTCCAGCACTGACTCCTTATAAGCCTGCAAAGCCACGTTCAGTACAGTGTTCAGTACTCAACACGCTGCGATTATATCAGTACAGCGTTCAGTACAGCATACAGCATGCAGTACAGCACTCAGTACTCAACACACTGCCTGGACATGTAGTGGAGGCAGAAACACTGGGAGTATTCAAGGCCTGGCTTGATACAGTGTTAGATACTATCTTGCTTATAGGTAAACTAAGCCTTAAGTACAGTTTAGTGGTAGGAATGGAGGAGCAGTGTTGGGCTGAATGGCCTGTTCTCGTCTTACATTATGTTCTGTTATGTTATGTTTGGGTGTGTGTATGTGTGTGTGTGTGTGTGTGTGTGTGTGTGTGTGCGTGTGCGTGTGTTCGGGTGTGTGTATGTGTATGTGTGTGTGTGTGTTTGGGTGTGTGTGTTTGGCGTACCTGGGTCCAGGTGCGGACGGGCAGTTCTGTTATCTCGATGGTGTTCTTGTCCAGAACAGACACCTCCCCGCTCACCATGTACTGGTTCTGCCCCAGCTCGTGGATCACGCCCCGGAAGTTCTTGTAGCTGGGGAGCTTCGTGAGGACAGGAAAAGAGGAAACGCACTTAATATGCATCAGCGTATCAGCGTTAAAAACAGGAAACGTACTTAATTTACACTGAGCTCAGGCCAAAGCCCCTGGGTTCATAGTCTGGCAGCCTTAAGCCCAGTTCAGGCCAAAGAGCCGCGACACGATGAAACCATTTTAGAGTCGCAGAGAGGAGGTGCAGCAGTGTGCACGGCCCTCTCAGAGCGCCCGACGCAGAGAGGAGGTGCAGCAGTGTGCACGGCCCTCTCAGAGCGCCTGACGCAGAGAGGAGGTGCAGCAGTGTGCACGGCCCTCTCAGAGCGCCTGACGCAGAGAGGAGGTGCAGCAGTGTGCACGGCCCTCTCAGAGCGCCCGACGCAGAGAGGAGGTGCGGCAGTGTGCACGGCCCTCTCAGAGCGCCCGACGCAGAGAGGAGGTGCAGCAGTGTGCACGGCCCTCTCAGAGCGCCCGACGCAGAGAGGAGGTGCAGCAGTGTGCATGGCCCTCTCAGAGCGCCCGACGCAGAGAGGAGGTGCAGCAGTGTGCACGGCCCTCTCAGGTCGATCCCCTCGCTGCCAGACAATCAGCTGCTCGCAACAATTCGCTGCCTGCGCCCAATTCAGCTCGCCTCGACACAATCAGCTCGCCTCGCACAAATTCGCTGCCTGCACCATCAGCTCGCCTGCGCACAATCAGCTGCCTGGCACAATCAGCTCGCCTCGCACAAATTCAGCCGCCCACACAATCAGCGCTGCCACACATTCAGCTCGCCTGGCACACATTCAGCTCGCCTGCCACATCAGCTGCTGCGCACACAATTCAGCTGCTGGTCTGCAATTCACTCGCCTCCACATCGCTCGCCTGCGCACACAATTCAGCTCGCCTGCGCACACAATTCAGCTCGCCTGCGCACACAATTCAGCTCGCCTGCGCACACAATTCAGCTCGCCTGCACACACAATTCAGCTCGCCTGCGCACACAATTCAGCTCGTCCAATAGCAGGCGGACCGTTTTAGAGCCAAGAGGTGAAACTTTGGTCTGAAATGGGTTTTAAGTAGTATGTGACAAACATGGAGGTATGTTGTATGTGCAAATTCAATTCAGCCAGCCCGAGTTCACTAGCCACCAGAAGGTCTGAATCACCTGTGCAGTGGTTCGGTATGACTTAGCTAGCCACTGCAGCTCACTAGAAACCAGCTGGATGAAATATTCAACCCAAAATAAAACCCAGAAGTAATGAATATTATCCGTTAACTCTATTTCTTTTTTAGGGTGGTGCTAAGAGGAGCAGGTGTGGAGCGGTACCATGGGCAGCGGGTCCTGCTGCTCCAGCATGCGGTTGATGTTGTTGACGATCTCGCGCGGGTCGTAGTTGGGGATCTTGCAGGCCCAGCCGGTGCCGATGCCCTCGGCCCCGTTCACCAGCACCATGGGGATGATGGGAATGTACCACTCCGGCTCCACCTTCTGGTTGTCGTCGTACAGGAACTTGAGCAGATTTGAGTCCACCGCCGGGAAGAGCAGCTTGGCTAGGGGACTGTGGGGAGGGGGGGGGGGGTGATGGGGGGTGATTGGGGGTTGATTGGGGTTGGGGGGGTGATGCAGGGTGGGGGGGGTACGTCGGGACGGCCGTTAGAGCTAGGGTTTCTGTGGGCCTGTGGAGTTACTTCAATGGGCTGGTACTGAGATTTGTATCCCTCTGGTGACAGTGGGTGGAAGTGGTGGCGTAACACTACGTAATGCAAGTGGAGTGTTGCCATGATTACCATGAGGCACAAGTGTATACGCTGTTGGGGTGTTACCTGAGCTCGGTGATGGTGTAACAGATGAGCACAGGTGCGTACGATGTGTTACCTGAGCACAGTAAAGATGCACAGGTGTGTAAGGTGAGTTACCTGAGCACAGAAAAAAATGCACAGGTGTATGAGGTGTGTTACCTGAGCACAGTAAGGATGTACAGGTGTGTTACCTGAACACAGGGGTGTAAGGTGAGTTATCTGAGCAGAGTAAAGATGCACAGGTATGGTGTTTCTGAGACAGTAAGTGTAGGTGTAAGGTTACTACACGTGTGAAGGGTATTTAGCACAGTAAAATGCAGTGTGAAGTGAGTCCTGGCACAGTGAGGTGCACAGGTGCGTAAGGTGAATAAACTGAGCACAGTAGAGGTGCACAGGTGTGTAAAGTGTGTTACCTGAGCACAGTAGAGGTGCACAGGTGTGTAAGGTGAGTAAACTGAGCACAGTAGAGGTGCACAGGTGTGTAAGGTGAGTTACCTGAGCACAGGTGTGTAAGGTGTGTTTCCTGAGCACAGTAGAGGTGCACAGGTGTGTAAGGTGAGTTACCTAAGCAAAATAAAGGTGCACAGGTGTGTAAGGTGTGTTTCCTGAGCACAGTAGAGGTGCACAGGTGTGTAAGGTGAGTTACCTGAGCAAAATAAAGGTGCACAGGTGTGTAAGGTGTGTTACCTGAGCACAGGTGTGTGAGTTACCTGAGCATAGTGAAAATGTAACGGGGGCTGGCAGCATCTTTGCCCCCGTTGATGCGGGTGCCGAACTGGCCGAGTGGCTGCAGGATGTTGACGTTGTTGCTGCCCACAAAGTTCTGTGCCAGGTTCACGATGGTCATCATCAGTGCTTGCTGCAGCACACAGACTGAGAGTCACAGACTGAACCGCGCGTGGGGCAGGAGGGACAGGGCATCTGACATGCAGGGACCACCACAACAAACTACTACTGCTACTGTTACTATGACTACCGCTACTGTTACTGCTACTGTTACTATGACTACTGCTACTGTTACTATGATACTGCTACTGTTACTATGACTACTGCTACTGTTAATATGATTACTGCTACTACTGTTACTATGACTACTACTACTGCTACTGTTACTATGACTACCGCTACTGCTACTGTTACTGTTACTATGACTACTGCTACTGTTACTATGACTACCGCTACTGCTACTGTTACTATGACTACTGCTACTGTTACTATGACTACTACTACTGCTACTGTTACTATGACTACTGCTACTGTTACTATGATTACTGCTACTACTGTTACTATGACTACTACTACTTACGTACTATGACTACCGCTACTGCTACTGTTACTATGACTAACTACTGCTACTGTTACATATGATTACTCTACTGTACTGCAGTACTGTTACTATGACTACTGACTACTGCTACTGTTACTATGACTACCGCTACTGCATGCTACTATGCTACTGCTACTTTACTATGACTACGCTACTGTACTTCTACTGTTATATGACTACGCTGCTACTATTACTATCCTACGCTACTGTTACTATGATTACTGCTACTACTGTTACTATGACTACGCTACTGTTACATACTACTACTGTTACTTGATTACTTACTACGTACTAGACTACTGTATGTACTATGACTAATACGGCATACGCTACTATGACTATGCAACGTACTATGACTACACTTTTCTACTGTACTGATTATATAATTTATACTTTACAGCTTACCTACTGTACTATACTTATACTGTATGTTAATACACTTGCTAAGTTACAATGTCATGCTACCTACTGTACGGTAATTGAACCTACTGCTACAGTTCACTATGACTTACACACTGCTACTGTTACTATGACTACTGCTACTATTACTATGACTACCGCTACTGCTACTGTTACTGTTACTATGACTACTACTACTGCTACTGTTACTATGACTACCGCTACTGCTACTGTTACTGTTACTATGACTACTACTACTGCTACTGTTACTATGACTACTGCTACTGTTACTATGACTACAACTACTGTTACTGTTACTATGACTACTACTACTGTTACTGCTACTGTTACTATGACTACTACTACTGTTACTGCTGCTACTGTTACTGTGACTACTACTGTTACTACTACTACTGTACTAACTATGTTACTCCTACTGTTACTGCTACTACTACTACTGTTACTATGATTACTACTACCACTACTGTTACTATGAGAGCCACTACTGCTACTATGACTATTACTACAGTTACTATAACTACTACTACTGCTGCTGTTACTGCTACTGCTGTTACTACTACTACTACTGTTACCATGACTACTACTGTTACTACTACTACTATTACTACTGCTATGACTACTATTGTTACTGCTACCACTATTACTATGACT
Organism: Anguilla rostrata; assembly: GCF_018555375.3. Classification (NCBI taxonomy): domain Eukaryota; kingdom Metazoa; phylum Chordata; class Actinopteri; order Anguilliformes; family Anguillidae; genus Anguilla; species Anguilla rostrata. Next base: position 57,164,299 of record NC_057940.1, read on the forward strand.
ACTATTACTGCTACCATTACTGCTACTGCTACCACGACTACTACTACTACTACTGTTACTGCTACATATTTACTATAACATAATGACTAGAATATACTACATTAATATAATACTACACTCTGCTGTTATGTACGCTGACATACTACTGCCACTGTCCATGGACTCTACTGTTCTACTACACTATTACTACTGCCGCTATATGTTCTGCTCCACTATTACTAGACTATATACTGCTACCATTCTGCTACTGCTCCCGACTACACTCACTACTGCTCACATTATACACATAAAATAACAAATCATCAAATAGATATAACACATCCCGTGATGGACGACATCTCTGCCACTGATCGCACTGGGCACTCACTCCGCTATCTTCTCTTCAGACAGGTGAACAGCACCTTCCTCTGGCCCGGCTTCATCCCTGCACACGCCACATTATCAATCACAAAGGGACACGCAGCATCATCATAAAGGGACACGCAGCATCATCACAAAGGGACAGACCACATCATCACATCACAAAGGGACACGCAGAATCATCACAAAGGGACACGCCCGCATCATCCAAGGCACACAAGACCCCACAGGACAGGCACATCACAAGGGACATGCCATCCAAGGCACCACACAAAGGACAGCCACATACATCAAAAGGACACGCGCTCATCTAAGACGCAGCTCATCAAAGGACAGGCACAGTCATAAAGGACAGGCCATCACCAGGGGACACGCCACATCATCACAAAGGGACAGGCCACATCATCATCAGGGGACATGCCACATCACCACCAGGGGACAGGCCACATCACAAATGGACAGGCCACATCATCACAAAGGGATCGATAACGGCTTGTGCGCTCATGACATCATAAGAAGGGGGCAGGAGATACACACCATCGACGAGAGAGGGGATGGAGCGCTCGTTGTCGGAGTTGGAGAAGAGGATGAGCTCTTTGTTAATGAAGTCGTTGTAGGACAGGTGCCGCGTCTGTGTGCCGTACAGGAATTGCTGCAACAAGAACCACAGGAGGATCAGTCTCTAAACTACTCAACCTACAGGAGGATCAGTCTCTAATCTACTGAACCCACAGGAGGATCAGTCTCTAAACTACTGAACCCACAGGAGGATCAGTCTCTAATCTACTGAACCCACAGGAGGATCAGTCTATAAACTACTGAACCCACAGGAGGATCAGTCTATAAACTACTGAACCCACAGGAGGATCAGTCTATAAACTACTGAACCCACAGGAGGATCAGTCTCTAAACTACTGAACCCACAGGAGGATCAGTCTCTAAACTACTGAACCTACAGGAGGATCAATCTCTAATCTACTGAACCCACAGGAGGATCAGTCTCTAATCTACTGAACTCACAGGAGGATCAGTCTATAAATTACTGAACCCACAAGAGAATCAGTCTATAAACTACTGAACCCCCAAGAGGATCAGTCTATAAACTACTGAACCCCCAAGAGGATCAGTCTATAAACTACCGAACCCACAGGAGGATCAGTCTCTAATCTACTGAACTCACAGGAGGATCAGTCTATAAACTACTGAACCCACAGGAGGATCAGTCTATAAACTACCGAACCCAGGAGGATCAGTCTCTAATCTACTGAACTCACAGGAGGATCAGTCTATAAACTACTGAACCCACAGGAGGATCGTTCAAAACTCTGCAAAACCCCCAAAGAGGATCCGTCTATAAACCTACCGAAACCCACAGGAGGATCAGTTTATCTACTGAACCCCCCGGAGGCTCAACTCTAATCTCTGAACCCAGAAGAGGATCAGTCTCTAATCTACTGAACTCACAGGAGGATCAGTCTATAAATTACTGAACCCACAAGAGAATCAGTCTATAAACTACTGAACCCCCAAGAGGATCAGTCTATAAACTACTGAACCCACAGGAGGATCAGTCTATAAATTACTGAACCCACAGGAGAATCAGTCTATAAACTACTGAACCCCCAAGAGGATCAGTCTATAAACTACTGAACCCACAGGAGGATTAGTCTCTAAACTACTGAACCCACAGGAGGATCAGTCTATAAATTACTGAACCCACAGGAGAATCAGTCTATAAACTACTGAACCCCCAAGAGGATCAGTCTATAAACTACTGAACCCACAGGAGGATTAGTCTCTAAACTACTGAACCCACAGGAGGATTAGTCTCTAAACTACTGAACCCACAGGAGGATTAGTCTCTAAACTACTGAACCCCCAAGAGGATCATTCTCAAAACTACTGAACCCACAGGAGGATCAGTCTCTAAACTACTGAACCCACAGGAGGATCAATCTCTAAACTACTGAACCCACCGGAGGATCGGTCCATAATCTACTGAACCCACAGGAGGATCAGTCTCTAAACTACTGAACCCACAGGAAAGCCTGTCCAAACCTGTTGCTTAAAACTACAACTCCCATAATTAAGAGGAACGCAGCTCACTGAACCCATGGTTCATGCCACACACAGAACACACATGCAGCTGTTTTGAGTGTTTCTGGGGTCGCACCTCCGGCAGGCCGTGTAACCGGCGCTGTCTCCTGTCCTCCATGAAGTTAGTGAGCCACTCCTTCCTGTCATCCGTCTTCTTTTTACTGAAGGCCTGGAGAGAGAGCGAGAGAGAGAGATAAGGGGGGGAGGAAGAGAGAGGAAGGGACAGACAGAGACGGGGGGGAGAGAGGGAGGGAGAGAAAGAGGGAGAGGGAACTTTGACTTGCCGTCTGGGTTACAGACAGACTAAGCCAAGCTGTCACAAGTCGCCCTGTTTTGACACCTATGTTATTTATATTTATTTTATTATTTTAAATACCCATTTTCAAAGCAGTAAGATTAAACTTCAGCCCCCAAATCCATGCATAAGCTGCCCCGAGTTTTGTGAGTGTGAGGGTGAGACAGGAAGTGAGGCGGGAGGCAGGAAGTGAGGCGGCGCTAACCAGGGTGATGGCAGCGTCGTCCTCCGTGCCCATGTAGCGGAACATGATGCGGTGTTTCTCCATGTCCGCAAAGTACTCCTTCGCCTCTTTGCTTGTGCTCGTACCCAAACCTGGAACACACGCACGAGCACACACACACAGACACACGCACACGTGCCACAACACACACGACACTACACACGCCAGCACGTCAAAACATCAGTGACCACAACAACGCACACGTCCACACACAGACACACGCACACGTCCACATACAGACACAGACACACACGCACACGTGCACACACAGACACACGCACACGTGCACACACAGACACACGCACGAGCACACACACACAGACACACGCACACGTGCACACACAGACACAGACACACACGCACACGTGCACACACAGACACACGCACACGTCCACATACACACACGCACACACACAGACACACACGCACACGTGCACACACAGACACACGCACACGTCACATACAGACAGAACACACGCACACGCACACACAGACCACAGCACACGTCCACACCAGTGCCACACACACGACACACACAGCACACACGTGCACACACAGACACGACCACGCACACGTGCACAGCACACACACACACACACTCACGACAACACCAGCACGACACACGCACGTGCCACATGACACGCACACGTGCACTCAGACACACGCACACGTGACAGACACACAACACAGACACGCACATGCACACACGATGCACACAACAGTACACCACATGCACGCACACGTGCACATACAGACACACACACGCACGCACACGTGCACATACATGCACGCGCGCACACACACACACACACCACAATGGTCCATCATTCCAAATAATATTGCACATGTATAGCTGTGTTATTAATATGTGCTTGTACATAAACACACACACAATTTCCATGTTTATTACATGGAAGCATTTCATTTTGTGTAAAGTTGGTGGTATATTGAAGTGCCAAATAAATTAGATTGAAAGGGGGAGAGTGAGCAGGAGGGGAGTCAGAGAGAGAGAGGGAGGATGGAGAGAAAGAAACAGGGTGAAGGGATAGAGAGAAAGAAAGGTGGTGGAGGGATGATAGAAATAAAGGGGGGCATGGTGACTGTACAGACCTTTGTAGTACTTAATGTGCCAGGTTTTGTAATTTTCCGTCTGTTTCTTCCACTCGTCGAACTCTGGAATGCTGTAGAAGGACAGCTCCTGCTTGTTCTTACTGGCCTGGAAACAGGACAAGCCATCACACTCAAACCCCGCCCCCTAAACCTCAGGCCACACCCTACACCAGTAGCCCCATCCCCTGCCGCTGGTTACCTTGACGATGGGAGTGATGAACTCCTCCAGGAAGGTGTGTTTGAGCAGGGACGGCCAGTTGTGATGGAAGAAGTTGATGAGCAGACCCTTAATGTGGGAGCCATCCTGGTCCTGAGGGGGAAGGGGAGGGGGGGGGGGGACAGGACAGCCAGGATGACTCCTCAGGTATAGACAACAGAGAGGAACTCCACCAATCATGTGTGTTGGTAATAAAACTGCAGCTGTGATTTGTGGACACATTCTGGGTTCTTCCTGGAAATTTACACTAGGATCCAGGCATTATCCAATGAAAACCATCAGACACACACGCGCACAGTACCTGATCGGTCATGATCATGATCTTTCCGTAGCGTAGCGAGCGAAGGGATTCTGGGTCCTCATAGCTTTTCTTGTACTGCAAGCCCACAATCTTGATGATGTTGTTGATCTCTGAGTTCTCCATAATCTGCAGGGAGAGTCAATAAGACTCAGATCTAACACACACACACTCTCACACACTCACACACACTCACTCACACACACTCTCTCACACACACTCTCTCACACACACACATTCACACACACACACTCCTCTCTCAGTCACACACACACACACACACACACACTCCTCTCTCAGTCACACACACACACACACACACACTCCTCTCTCAGCACACACACACACACACACACACTCCTCTCTCAGTCACACACACACACACACACACACACACTCCTCTCTCAGTCACACACACACACACACACAACACCACACACACACACACTCCTCTCTCAGTCACACACACACACACACACACACACTCCTCTCTCAGTCACACACACACACACTCTCTCTCTCATCACACACACCACACCACACTCCTCTCTCAGTCACACACACACACAATCCTCTCTCAGTCACACCACAACACACACACAACACACACACACACACACACACACACACACACACACACACACACTCCTCTCTCAGTCACACACACACACACACACTCCTCTCTCAGTCACACACACACACACACACACACACTCCTCTCTCAGTCACACACACACACACACACACACTCCTCTCTCAGTCACACACACACACACACACACTCCTCTCTCAGTCACACACACACACACACACACACACACACTCACACACACACTCGCCTGTTTGTGGGAGGCCTCTCGGACGTTGAGGATTTTCCCGCGGAGGGGGAACACCCCGTATCGGTCCCTGCCAATCACCCCGAGCCCCGAAACAGCCAGCGACTTAGCGGAGTCCCCCTCCGTCAGGATCAGCGTGCAGTCTGAGGAGTGCTTCCCACCTGAGAGAGGCAGGGGAGTGCACACAGGTGAGGACTCACAGGTGAGACAGCACAGGTAAGGCTGCACAGGTAAGAACACACTGGCGAGGCTGCACAGGTAAGGAGACACAGGCGAGTCTCACCGGCGTCGTTGGCGTCGTCCAGCTTGGGGATGCCCTTGATCTTGCTGTACTTGACGGAGGAGCACTTTTTGTTGAGCTGAGTCTGAGCCTTGAACTTGACCCAGTTCAGAATGCTCTCCACAATGCCGCAGTTCGTCGCCTGTACACAAGGGGGCGACAAAAACCACCAATTACTTTCCTCAATGTCTAAGCCAAAGGTGACCGACCCAGGTCTTAAACCCAAGAAACCAGGTGAGGTGAGTTACCTGTGTAATCAGCTGCTTTAATTGACCAATTAAATGCCCAGTGACGACCAAACCCAGCAGAACCAGGACCAGGTTCAGCTGCGCTCACTCACCGCGCGTATGAACTTATCGGAGAGCGGACACTTGGAGCCGAAGCACTTGGTCTGGAGCGTCATGTTCTCCTTGGTCTGGGAGTCGAAGGTGGGGTTCTCGATCAGGGCGTTCACAAACACCCAGATGTGGTTCTTCACCTGGGAGGGAGCAGAGGTGCACGTTTACTTTATGGCACAGGCACTCAAAAAACACAAAAAACACGCCCAGCTAAACATAGACTGAAACGCCTCCATCAAAACCCCACTTCTGCTGATCGTACAGTAAAATGTGGAAGCACAGTGTTAATGCAATGGACTCGTCTGCTTTGCCTGAGCACCATCCCTCGCCACCGGGGGGCAGTGTAGCATAGGGCTGAGGGAACTGGGCTCTGAGGTTGCAGGTTCAATCCCCAGATGGGGATATAGCTACTTAACCTGAATTGCTTCAGTAAAATATCCAGCTGTATAAATGCATGAAAGGCACTCTTGATAAACAGCGTCTGATGAAAGTCGGTGTAAATCTGAGTTAAGGAAGGGATTCTGTGTTAATTGTGACTTTGTCAAAGCTGACTTTGATCTCTGACCTGGAAGGGTTTGACCGTCACGCCTGCCTTGTTCTTCTTCTTGACCACTTCGATCAGCTTGGCCACGATCTGGTCCACCACGTAGTCAATGTGCCTGCCGCCCTGGAGATGGGAAATCGTTACCAGTGTCACAGGCGTTACCGTTACCAAGGTTACAGACTAAAAATAAAAATACAAACCAGCTAGGGCACAGGGGGTGATGGGCATGAGAGGTCCTGCAGTTACTTTGGCGGAGGGAATGCTGGATCTGGGGGTAGGCGGTGCAGGGAGGCGGTTGTCGCGGTTACCGTGATGGTAGGGATACTGGGTTTAGGGGTAGGTGGGACAGGGATGCGGTTGTCGCGGTTACCGTGATGGTAGGGACGCTGGGTTTAGGGGTAGGTGGGGCAGGGATGTGGTTGTCGCGGTTACCTAGGTGGTGGGGACACTGGGTTTGCGGTAGGGGCGCAGGGATGCAGTTGCCGCAGGGATGCAGTTGCCGCGGTTACCTTGGTGCTGGCGATGCTGGGTTTTGGGGTAGGAGGCACAGGGATGCATTTGCCGCAGTTACCTTGGTGGTGGCGATGCTGGGTTTTGGGGTAGGGGGCGCAGGGATGCAGCTGCCGCGGTTACCTTAGTGGTGGCGATGCTGGGTTTGGGGTAGGTGGTGCATGGATGCGGTTGCTGTGGTTACTGTAGTGGTGGCGATGCTGGGTTTGGGGGTAGGGGGCGCAGGGATGCGGTTGCCGGGGTTACTTTGGTGGTGGCGATGTTGGGTACGGGGTAGGAGGCACAGGGATGTGGTTGCCAGGGTTACCTTGGTGGTGGCGATGCTGTTGACGAAGCTGATCTGTTGGAAGCCCTTCTCGCTCAGCGTCAGGCACACCTCCCAGCGCTCGTTCACCGCCTCGTTCACCACCTTCAGCACCACGCCCGTCTCGTCCAGCTTGTCCTTCACGTACAGGTCCACGTAGCTGCGGAAGCCGGTTACCTGCAGGGGGCGCCGGGGGTCAGTCACCAGAGTACAAAGCACCGCAGCGCTCCGACAGAGAGCCGAACGGGCGACAGGCCTACCGGAAGCTTCTTCCCGTTGAGCATGACCTTGACCCCCCGGCAGGACCCTGCCACATCGTAGGCCCTCCGCGTCAGCAGGGCCAGGATGTCCTTATCCAGCTTCTCCATGTTGAACTTGGACAGGTCGGGTTGGAAGGTCACGCAGGTGAAGTCTTCACCATCAAAGAACTTTATCCTGGGCTCACTGGTCTTAGTCATGTTATTCTGCCAGGTCTGAGAGAGGGAAAGAGGGATGGGGAGTGAGAGAGAGGGAGAAGGACAGAGAGAAAAAAAGAAAGAGGGAGAGAGACAGAAAGAGAAAAGGGGGAGAAGAGTAAAAAGAAAAGGACAAAGCAAGAGGGACAACAGGAAAGAAAAGGAGTAGAGGGAGGAAAAAATACCAGAAACCAGGTGGATTTAGTGGACATTGTGCTTCTCACTCAGGCAAGTAAATGAACCCTATCATGGGTTGAGTATCGCTGCTCCTGAAGCCATAAACCCTCCTGTGCAGCCGGGACACCCATTAAATTAGCAGTCAGTCTGAAGCTGGCCGTTAGCACGGCGGGCTAATCGTACCGCCTGTTCCGGGGGCTTTGGCCGTTAGCACGGCGGGCTAATCGTACCGCCTGTTCCGGGGGCTTTGGCCGTTAGCACGGCGGGCTAATCGTACCGCCTGTTCCGGGGGCTTTGGCGTTAGCACAGCGGGCTAATCGTACCGCCTGTTCCGGGGGCTTTGGCCGTTAGCACAGCGGGCTAATCGTACCGCCTGTTCCGGGGGCTTTGGCCGTTAGCACAGCGGGCTAATCGTACCGCCTGTTCCGGGGGCTTTGGCCGTTAGCACGGCGGGCTAATCGTACCGCCTGTTCCGGGGGCTTTGGCCGTTAGCACAGCGGGCTAATCGTACCGCCTGTTCCGGGGGCTTTGGCCGTTAGCACGGCGGGCTAATCGTACCGCCTGTTCCGGGGGCTTTGGCCGTTAGCACGGCGGGCTAATCGTACCGCCTGTTCCGGGGGCTTTGGGCGTTAGCACGGCGGGCTAATCGTACCGCCTGTTCCAGGGGCTTTGGCCGTTAGCACAGCGGGCTAATCGTACCGCCTGTTCCAGGGGCTTTGGCCGTTAGCACGGCGGGCTAATCGTACCGCCTGTTCCAGGGGCTTTGGGCGTTAGCACGGCGGGCTAATCGTACCGCCTGTTCCGGGGGCTTTGGGCGTTAGCACAGCGGGCTAATCGTACCGCCTGTTCCGGGGGCTTTGGGCGTTAGCACGGCAGGCTAATCGTACCGCCTGTTCCGGGGGCTTTGGGCGTTAGCACAGCGGGCTAATCGTACCGCCTGTTCCGGGGGCTTTGGGCGTTAGCACAGCGGGCTAATCGTACCGCCTGTTCCAGGGGCTTTGGCCGTTAGCACAGCGGGCTAATCGTACCGCCTGTTCCAGGGGCTTTGGGCGTTAGCATGGCGGGCTAATCGTACCGCCTGTTCCGGGGGCTTTGGCCGTTAGCACGGCGGGCTAATCGTACCGCCTGTTCCGGGGGCTTTGGCCGTTAGCACGGCGGGCTAATCGTACCGCCTGTTCCAGGGGCTTTGGCCGTTAGCACAGCGGGCTAATCGTACCGCCTGTTCCGGGGGCTTTGGCCGTTAGCACAGCGGGCTAATCGTACCGCCTGTTCCGGGGGCTTTGGCCGTTAGCACAGCGGGCTAATCGTACCGCCTGTTCCGGGGGCTTTGGCCGTTAGCACGGCGGGCTAATCGTACCGCCTGTTCCGGGGCTTTGGCCGTTAGCACGGCGGGCTATCGTACCGCCTGTTCCGGGGCTTTGGGCGTTAGCACGGCGGGCTAATCGTACCGCCTGTTCCAGGGGCTTTGGCCGTTAGCACAGCGGGCTAATCGTACCGCCTGTTCCGGGGGCTTTGGCCGTTAGCACAGCGGGCTAATCGTACCGCCTGTTCCGGGGGCTTTGGCCGTTAGCACGGCGGGCTAATCGTACCGCCTGTTCCGGGGAACGGTTGCCGTAGAGGGAGAATCGAACCCAGGAGCCGACCTGACCCCCCGTGTGACCCCAAAAACCTAGCCGAGGTGATAAGAAACCAGGAGGCGGGACTCTTACCTTACAGGTCAGGCGTCACTGTCCCTAGAGGGGTCGGGATGGCGCATTAACACACAACACTACCCATGTGGTCACAGAACGGACAATAGGGAAACGGGCGTGTGAAATTTTGGGGCAGGACTCCGTACCTGTTTGAAGCTGTGTTTGTACTCTTTGCACGCCGTTTCCACGGTGAATTTTGTACTGAAGATATTGCAGAGTTTAGCACCATAACCATTCCTACCGCCTGAAACAGGGACAGAAAGGAAACGCAAGACCGTTAAAAACAGCTCCTCACCTGAAGAACCTCCACTTCAAACATTCACACAGACTGGCGCTATTACTCAGCTAAGCTACTACAGTCGCTAAACCAAACGAACGATCAATTCACGGCTACAAGCAGAGACAGCCCAACATGTCTTCCTAGATTATTTCAGAATTACTGAACTCAAATACGACAGATTCACAGATTACAGCTATGACCCGGCGAGCCCGGTACAGCAGCCAAGCCGAGCCGAGCCAGACCGAGCTGAGCCAAGCCAGACCGAGCCGGACCGAGCTGAGCCGAGCCGGACCAAGCTGAGCCAGACCAAGCCGAGCTGAGCCGAGCTGGACCAAGCTGAGCCGGACCGAGCCGAGCCGAGCTGGACCAAGCTGGACTGGGCCGAGCGCCACTCGCCTGTGACCTTCTTCTCGTCGTCGTCGTAGTTGCTGGAGGTGAGCAGGTGCCCGAAAATGAGAGCGGGGACGTACATCTTCTCCTCTTTGTGTTCCACCACCGGGATGCCCTTCCCGTTGTTCCAGATAGTGATGGTGTTTGACTCGCTGGCGAGATACAAAGCAGATAAAACAAAACAATAAGTCCGTCTATCTCCATCTCCATCAAACGTGACATCTATCCATCCATTATCTATACCCGCTTATCCTGAGCAGGGTCACAGAGGGTGCTGGAGCCTATCCCAGCATGCATTGGGCGAGAGGCAGGAATACACCCTGGACAGGCCGCCAATCTATCGCAGGGCACACCCACCATTCACTCACACACTCATACATACGGGCAATTCAGAGCCTGCATTACGGCTGGGCGATATATCGCAGTGATAATTATCACGTGCAATAACGGTCGTCGCCACCGTGTGGCGTATCACCTTTCTTTTGTCTTCTTCTTTTCAATTATACCTGAAGCGTTACTAAACAGCTAAAGAGGCTGTGTAAAATGCTTCCGGAGAAAAACATAACCGCTGTTACCTACTGGGTGTTGACAGTTAAGACAGCCAATCAGCAGCAAGGTCGCACAGCTTCCGTGTGATCATGTGATGTGTTTCTGCCAATCGCGCGGAAGCTGCAAGGCCTTGCTGGCTGTCTTACGGTCAAGCGATAGGTGACTTTTTTTTCCGGAAAGCGTTTCACACGGCCTCCAAAAGCGTGGTTGTTTGCCATCGCATCACGTATATAATTAATATTAGTGAAAAAGACAAAAAGAAAGGCGGTACACCACACGGTGGCGATGACCGTTACTGCACGCGATAATTGTCACTGTGATATACTGCCCAGCCCTAGTCTGCATGTCTTTGGACTGTGAGAGGAAACCGGAGTACCCGGAGGAAACCCATGTAGACACGGGGAGAACATGCAAATCCCATACAAAAAGGCCAAGGCCGGGATTCGAACCATCTTTCATCATCATTATTATCATCGTTATACATTTGTATTATACCTAATTATTTTAGTGAGGGATTACAAGTGGAGACGGGAAAGGGTGGGTCATCAATGAATTTAACCAATCGCAAGGCTTAGCTGCCGAGAGCAACATGCACCGATTGGTTTGTGTGAACGAGCGATTGCTGGCGCACAGAAGCCCCGCCCACTGTGACTGATGCCTCGTACTTCCCACCTCTGTTACTACGGTAACCCCCGAAACCCCAGCAGAGCCCCCGGGGGGGTGGTCCGGGAGACACTCACGGGTCGACGGTGATCTTTATACACGACATGTTCTTGTCCCGCTGTTTGTTATCAGCCGCGTTCACTGTGTGGGAGAGAGGAGAGAGAGCCGCTCGATCAATACCTCCAATCAATCAACCAATCAATCAATCCATCCATCCATCCATCCAATGATCAGTGCTCATGTACACAGCCAATTACAATCCCCAGTGCACACTTTCATGAGAGGGGGGGTGGCATTGGGAAATGATTTCTTAACCCTTTAAGGGGGCAATACAAGCTGTTATCTCAACACACAGCAGACAGGTAAGCCAAACAGGTAGCACATTACATAGGTAACCCACGAAACATACACATGAGGTTTTTGCAGGAAGTCATTTTCATAAAAAAAAGTCCCAGGGGAAGGGGGAAATGCTTAGGGCTTTCCCAAAACCCGAATCTCTAAACCTCAAATCCTGAACTGGACCAGCTCAAAATATTTGGGCACCACTGTTCCAAACCACATTTCAGACAATGTATTTCTTTCTTCCTTTTAAAATAAGTTTTTTTTGGGACAGAGGTGGCAGTGCTGGAGAATTCAGTGCCACCACTAAAATAGAATCACTTTCTTAGTGTGTTTTGCTTGGTCAGAGCCAACAGGCCAAGCAGATTAAAGCAAAAGATGTCAGAACCCTCCTCCCCCCACACCCCCGTACACCTGGGAACCAAATCACGGCCAAAACCAGTGCCAGGCGTTAAAGACACTGTATCTTCATTCAATAAGGGAGCTTACTGGTGTTTACTACAGGCATTTAAGACTTTGTTGGCACTTTGAATGCGACTTCTTGGTGGAAAATTTCTGACTTTGCAAGGACCGGCCTAACGCACTGTTACTCTCCTGCCACCAGCAGAGCTGCGCAGCCACAGCACCAGCTGCAGCCACCTGCGCAGACAGAGCGCAGCCACCTGATTGGCTAGAGAAGGAGTCGATAATAGCTAATGAGGAGAGGGAGGGGCTAGAAAATTAAACAGATTGAACAGATTGGCCGTCCCATGAACCGCCCCCAGAACACGCCCCCCAGAACCGCCCCCAGAACACGCCCCCAGAACCGCCACCATGAACCGCCCCCAGAACACGCCTCTTACCCAGGATCTCATCAAAGATCTTGTAGAGCCCAGGGACGTAGGTGATCTCCCGCTGGTTCATCCCCACGTCTTCATCAAAAACCCACATTTGCTGAAGAAGAAAAAAAAACAGAACAAAAAAACCAAACACGTAAACTCAGAGTTGAGGATCAGAATTAATTAAATAACCGCTTCTCTTAGAGAACTCGGAAAAGGCTATGTCTTTATGTCCAAGCACCAGGTCCCTCAGGATATATACGGTTATCATTTATGTGATAAATTACAAGCAAAACTCCAGGGTATGACAAATCAAACCTCATTGCATATTCATAACCTTCCTTTCAGGCCCCACAAATGATGACCGTTTCTCACAGATGCATCTCAAGCATATTTCATAATGTTGCTGGGAAGCCCTTTATCAGAGGGGAAATATTCAAACAGTGTAAATGAGTGGAATGCATCTCTGTTAGACACACAGAGCTGCAGTGTGTGTCTGTGTGTGTGTGTGTGAGAGAGAGTGTGTGTGTGTGTGTGTGTGGTTGTGTGTGCATGTGTGTGTGTGTATATGTGTGTGTGTGTGTGTGTGTGAGTGCGCGCGCGTGTGTGAGAGTGTATGTGTGTGTGTGTGTGTGTGTGTGTGTGTGTGGTTCTGTGTGTGTGTGTGTGTGTGTGTGTGTGTGGTCTGTGTGTGTGTGTGTGTGTGTGTATATGTGTGTGTGTGTGAGTGCGCGCGCTGTGTGTGAGAGTGTATGTGTGTGTGTGTGTGTGTGGTTCTGTGTGTGTGTGTTTGTGTGAGAGTGTGTGTGTGTGGTTCTGTGTGTGTGTGTGTGTTTGTGTGAGAGTGTGTGTGCATTTGCGCGTATACAGTGAGAGGAGTTAAGGTTTAACCTCCACGCTGCCGTGAGCTCATAACTACAGTGTGCGTTTCAGTGCAGGTGACTCACCTGGGTGACAGGCTGGACAGAGCCCACGTAGGTGTCGGGACGGAGCAGGATGTGCTCCAGCGGGGTCTTCTTCTGATACACGCGCTCCACGGACATCTTCTTGGAGCCGTCCTTCCGGGCCGCCTCGCCCTTCCCTCCCTCGGACCGCCCGTTGGCCTCCTCCTTTCGGGCCGCATTGTTCTTATCAAAGAGGGTCTGTCATTAGACACACCGGCACAACCGCGTTACCAGGGCAGAGAGCAATGTCCCCACAGTGCTGCTAAAAGCAGACTGAGAAACACACCACGTGCTTCTGCTGTGTGTGTGTGTGTGTGTGTGAGCGTGTGTATGTGAGAGCATGTGTGTGTGTGAGAGCATGTGTGTGTGTGTGTGTGTGTGAGCGTGTGTGTGAGTGTGTGTGGCATGTGTGTATGTGTGTGTGAGCCTGTGTGTATGTGAGAGCATGTGCGTGTGTGTAAGCATGTGTGTGTGTGTGAGCATGTGTGTGTGTGTGTGTGTGTGTGAGCGTGTGTATGTGAGAGCATGTGTGTGTGTGAGAGCATGTGTGTGTGTGTGTGTGTGTGAGCATGTGTTTATGTGTGTGTGAGCGTGTGTGTATGTGAGAGCATGTGCGTGTGTGTAAGCATGTGTGTGTGTGTGAGCATGTGTGTGTGTGTGCGCGCGCGCGTGTGTGTGTGTGTGTGTGTGAGCGTGTGTGTGTGAGCATGTGCGTGTGTGTGTGTGAGCATGTGTGTATGTGTGTGTGAGCATGTGTGTATGTGAGAGCATGTGCGTGTGTGTGTGTAAGCATGTGTGTGTGTGCGTGTGTGTGTGTGAGCGTGTGTGTGTGAGAGCATGTGCATGTGTGTGTGTGTGTGCACACGCGCGTGTGTGTGAGAGCATGTGCGTGTGTGTGAGCATGTGTGTGTGTGTGTGTGTGTCTGAGCGTGCGCGTGTGTATGTGAGAGCATGTGCGTGTGTGTGTAAGCATGTGTGTGTGTGAGCATGTGTGTATGTGTGTGTGTGTGTGTAAGCATGTGTGTGTGTGTGCGCGTGTGTGTGAGCATGTGTGTGTGCGTGTGTGTGAGCATGTGTGTGTGCGTGTGTGTGAGCATGTGTGTATGTGTGTGTGAGCGTGTGTATGTGAGAGCATGTGTGTGTGTGTGTGTCTGAGCATGTGTGTGTGAGCATGTGTGTGTGTGAGCGTGTGTGTGTCAGCATGTGTGTGTGCATGTGGAGGGGCTGTGATTAAAATTTGTCTTTAGTATTTTGAAAATTCAAATCACTATTTTGCTCACAAAAAAAAATAAAAAAAATCAACAAACCCTCCTTAAACATCTTACTTTGAATACACTCTGAATACTTCTAGGACTGAAACATCTATAGGACTTACACCACACTTACACCCCCACACCAAAACGACAAATAAAACCGATTAACTAATTACATTTAAATCTGGTTTTAATAGAAACCAGTTAAACTGAAAGGAACCAGCTTCGTCTAAAAGACCTAGACCTGGTTGGCTTTATGGGTAATGAGCTCAGCCCTGAAAGAGCTACTTCAGACACATTTACAGCCCAGCACTTAGCGCACGCTTTTATCCAGAGCAACTGACACAGACGGCATTTTAACAAACAATCCTGTTACACGGCTGGTTGCTTCAGGTTAAGCACCTTTTCTCAAGGGCACAATGGCAGTGCCCCACCAGGGCATCAAACCTGCAACCTCTGAGTCACAAGCCCACTTCCATGAGCGCTGTACTACTCTGCATATAACCCCCTCCAGCCTTTACAGCCAGGCTGGTACCGCCAACTCCCAGAGGAAGGCTTGGCTGGGTATCCTGGCAACCAGGTCTCAGAGCATCACACAACCGACAGGAGACTCCTGCGGAACAGGATACCTGAGAGAGCAGGAGCTGAGCAGCTATCTGGCAGGAGACTCCTGCGGAACAGGATACCTGACAGAGCAGGAGCTGAGCAGCTATCTGGCAGGAGACTCCTGCGGAACAGGATACCTGAGAGAGCAGTAGCTGAGCAGCTATCTGGCAGGAGTCTCCTGCAGAACAGGATACCTGCGAGAGCAGGAGCTGTGCAGCTATCTGGCAGGAGACTCCCGTGGAACAGGATACCTGAGAGAGCAGGAGCTGAGCAGCTATCTGGCAGGAGACTCCCGTGGAACAGGATACCTGAGAGAGCAGGAGCTGAGCAGCTATCTGGCAGGAGACTCCCGTGGAACAGGATACCTGCGAGAGCAGGAGCTGAGCAGCTATCTGGCAGGAGACTCCTGCGGAACAGGATACCTGCGAGAGCAGGAGGTTCGCAGCTCACCCACAGGGGATTCCCGTGGAACAGGAGTCAATGAGAATAACAATAATGTGAGATAAGTCACATTAGGCAATTAATTTTAAATTCATAAAAGGGATTAAAAAAGTGAACTTCAAAATATTCTTCAGGTTGAGTTCTGTTAGAACAAGGGGGTTTAAATGGCAAATAGAAAAAACTAAATTCCACACAGACGTTAGAAAGTATTTTTTCCACGCAGAGCGTAGCTTGGCAGGTCATCTAATAGAGGCAGAATCTTTGGGGGTTTTCAAGACCAGGTCTGATACGGCACAGAATATTACCCCATTTCTAGGGAAACCGTGAACACTAGGTACCCCTTAGTGGTAGGAAAAAGGAGAGCACTGTTTGGATGGCCTGTTCTCCTTATTATGTTCTGCTCAGTCTGTCCACATGTAGGCATGTTCTCTGCTAATAAACCAAGGAACGGGCGCTTCTGACAAATCGGGATCTGTGTCAGCGGGACTCCAAGACCGGGCGGCCGTTCAACCAGGAAGCCCCTCCAGCCGCGCGTCAGCAATCCGAACACCCGCCAAAACTCGCCGGAATCAATCTGTGCCTTTCTTTAAAAAGCTGAAACCAATCTCACAAACTGCAACTTCCCTCTCCAGACACTCTGTAGAGACACAGCGGCTGGTGTGAAATCTATTTTACCAGCCCTTCTCGACGCCTTTTCGCTAGGGGCACGCGTCCGCAAGCATCATCGCCGGGCGGTTCGTATCACAACACATGGATGGCAACAGGACACCCACCACGATGATGTGTGTCATGATGCACATGATCAAATGCTGCTTTCACACCTGAAGTGTAGTGCAGTGGTTAGGGAAGAGGGATTATAACACAGGGGCTGCAGGTTTGAATCTCAGGTGAAGCCATGGCATTAGACCGATGGGCAAAGTTTTGAATTGCTTCAGTAAATATTCAAGCTGAATAAATGAAGACAGTGCAAAAATGTAAGTGGTGTAACTTGCTCTGGACAAGTGTGTCTGCTAAAATGCAAAGTACAAATGGAACAGTAGAAATAGGGCCCATAAGACTGTGCACACATTCTATCACCTACAAGTAATTTTCTATTCAACTTAAATTGAAGTTAAAATGTTACAATTCACAGATTGTTTGAAAAAATGTTTTCTTTTTCACTAAATAAAAAGTAATTGAACAGAAATAATGCAACAGCTCAGAAATATGGCCACAGATATTAACTTTCCATTGAAAAAAGTCTCTCAAATGGCGCGATAAAATATGGAATGCCCGATATCATCGCAAAACTGTATCAAACTGCCAGAGCTTGGACTGGTTTTCCAGATCAAATCTGAACCACAGTCCACCTCCCATTTCAAATGGCAAAAATGCAGATGGAGCCTATAATTTTTTAATAATACGATATTAAAAGTAGTATTGGCTTAAATTTCAATTTTAAACTGAAGAATAGCGGATCACGCTTCTTATTATCGTTGTTATATAATATTTTAATTTTACAAAATTTTCAGGTTGCGCTTGTGGGGCTGTTGCACGGAATCGACCGGCATAAATCAACTTTTTAAAAATGAAAACAGCTGAAGTCCTTATAGAGAGACGCGCGCGGTAGCCTCGCGCCCGGGAGAGAATCCCGCATGACCTCGAGCTCTCATCCTGCGTCTCGCGGCCAGCTGTTCCATTGTTAGCCGCTCTCGGGGAACGCCGAGGGCGCACGAACTGAGGCTTGCTAACCATTTAATGAATTCATTATATTCATGCCACCTACAGAAGTAACGGTCAGACATTATGCGCAAATCCTTCCTGAAAATGATTAAATAATACTCTCAATAAAACATCAAACACACGACGTTACTTCGCCAAGCCAGCCAAAATGCTAGAGTTTGTTCGCTAGAAAGCCATTGCAGATAGCTCGTTAACTACACAAAGAACTTTTTGGAGTGATTAAGGGGTGCGGTAAGAATGCGCCTCACGTATTTAGATAACAAGAAACTATCTAAATATATTGAAGTGTCCAACTGAAAATATCCAAGAGAAAACATCAAGCAAGCAATGTGGCTAGCAAATGATGTATCGAGAATCTATTTGGTCATCGAGGCAATGGCAGTTACACGGTAGGGTGGTAAGCAGGGAAATTGGTCCGGCCCAGAATGCATACTCCTGTCCTGCTAACCATTTTACACAAGATAAATCTGACTATACAGTCAGTTCGGTAGCTAACGCTAGTTACCAACCAATCGCCAGTCTATGGTAGCTAGCTAATGATGCTGGACGTTTAGTATAGCCTAGTAGTTAAAAACCAGGAAAATAATAGTCATTGTTACGTGGGTAACTAGCGGGAAAGCTAACATCAAGTCAGTGTTGTGATGGTGATGATCTGTCTTTATGCATTGTGTATTCATAATGCGTAACCGCTCGCATGCTACATTATTATTGGTACTTACCACCCAAGTCAAGCCTCCGCTTCCTGCTGCGCCGTTGGACATCTTCCTTTTGTGTTTTCCAAAATATTCGTGCTGTATATTAAAAACCACTCCACTTTCTTTGCTTACACGCTGTCCATAAAAACACAGAACGTCTCAAAAGAGAGGCCCCATCGGAACGTAAGTATTACACGGTGTTTTTTCTGTTCACAAGCCGCGTTTTTACGACAAATTCGCGTGAAAACAGCTACCCGTGCGAAGGGGACTGTGTCGCGGCTATTGTTAAAATCGACTAGCGGCGGCTCCACGGCCTGGGAACCTCATTAAGATGGTTAGCTACTTGCTTGAGTATAAATACTGTACAAAAACAATTAAATAGTTTCATAGCATGTCCACCTGGTACAAAATAAATCCTAACGGTATTTAAATAAAACGCCTGTACAACATTTGTCAATTTCCAGTCTGGTTTTCATTCAGAAACAATAACACCGCCGCTGCCTCCGTCCGGCTTCACCATCCGCACGGCGACAATCCCCCTCCGCCTGCAGCCTACCAATCCCGTCGCAAGACCGCTAAGCGCCGGCATTTCAACCAATAGAAAAATTCAATATAGATCATGACGTATACCCAGATGGCAACCGACGTGAAAAAACGTCCTTTAAATATTCTTATCTTCTCAAACAGCTGACAAACATTTGTTTTGGTCTTAACACGATAAAACGACTGGTCTACACAAGCAGAGAACATACTCGACCTTACTGTAAAAAGCGCCAAAAAGAAAGGTAAATAATATTTGCCACTTTATGTTCCTAGTTGATTTTTTGATGCAAAATCTACGCCAGGTTATTTGGCAATCAGAAAGAGCAGTTATTTCTGGACTTGTTTGAAAAGTTCAGGTAAAAAAGTATAAATTAGCCAGGTGTTTGACACATTAAGTTACAAGCAATTACCCCATTCTCACCACTGCCCGCTAAGTCAGAGTCCAGCATTCATAACAAACACAACATTTATTTTTTTTTGGTTGTTTGTTGCAAAAATATCTTTTTAATTCACATGGTTAATCCACAGCACAATAGAACCACATCATAGACAAATCCAATCTTTGCATTCCTTCTGGAGAGAGTAGTGAATAATTTTGGCAACATTTCATTTCATTTATATCTAGGGTCACACTGGGGGGTCAGATCCCCACACCATGTTAGACTAGACTAACCGTAGGAGGACCATCCAACACGTTGGAACAGCCAGTACACCAGGCCCCACCAGCTCGTGTCCAGGAGGACCACAGGGTTGGCTGGTTTTTTTGCTGCATTTCAACCCTTAAGGGCTGGTTAGAGGTCACAGATTGTCCACAGCGTCTTGTTTCCAAGGCCCGCCTGACTGAGGTGAACCCATAAAAAAGATGTGCAGGTCCCCCTGTGATCCCCCTGCCCCAGAGCACCTGAGGGCTGGGGAAGCCGCACCAAGCTGGGGTCCGGGGGGGTGGCTTGTCTCTGAGTTTTGTAAATGCACTTGTTGTAAGTCGCTCTGGATAAGAGCGTCTGCTAAGAACCTATAATGTAATGTAATGTAATGTAATGTGGCGGGGGTCAAAGACTCAGTAAGGGATAAGGGGGTGGGGCATCCTATCACCAAAACTTATATTGTCCAATGGTAATGCACTATTTTAGGTACAAAAATAGGGGTGGCACCTTGGGGGGATGGCCAATCAAATTCCAGAGGTGGCCAGTGGACATGCCCCTGCTTGTGTCCTTTGTCTTAAAAGCCCAGCAGCCACTGCCTTGCACAGGTGGTTTGAGCAGAGGGTGTAGAGCGTAAGGGGGAATGACGAGGGGGCGGTATTTACAGCAGGGGACCTGGGGAAAGGTTCCGCGACTTAGGTGCTACAGAGCTGCAGGGTGCTGCTGGTTTTGACCTTGAGCAGCCACCTCAGACCCAAGAACCTGGACGTGGCAAGCTGACCCTAATCAGCCACGGGGTTGGGGGGCCGCAACATTAATAAAGTTCTGAGTGACAGCCAAAAACAGCTAACCAGGAGCCTGGAGTCCCAGGGCAGGGGAGCCCAGGGCAGGGGACCCCAGGGCGGAGGAGCCCAGAACAGGGGAGCCCAGGGCAGGGGACCCCAGAACAGGGGAGCGGAAAACATCAAAATAACGCGCGACTCAGGCTCATTTTGGACGGTAAAGGCAAGTTTCTGGGGGACTGACAAGTTGTAGTACAAGGGTCATTCAACCAGGTATCAGGGTGGGAGCACCAGGGAAGGGGGGATATTATTTTTCTGTAAAACATTTCAAAATTTAAAAGGGGTCGGGTGGACATTTTGGTGCAAGAAGGACATTAAAGTGCATGGATGGAACCAGGATCTGGAATCAAAGAACCCCTCACATGTATGCCCCCGCTGCCACGCCCCCAACACCCACACTCACCCGTGCCCCCCTCCAAACTCACCAGTCTTTCCATTCAGGAAAAAAGATAATAACCTGATAAATTTGGTCATGATACAGTAACACACGCAGTACTGCCGATGAGCACGTGGGGGCACTGGTGTCCCCACCGCTCTCAGGCCTCCTCCAGCTCAATGAGGATCTCCAGTGAGGGCTCCTTCGGCTCCTCCAGGCTCTGCCTGAACAGCTGAGCATGCTGCCATGAACACGCCCCCTCCCCGCCTGCAAGCTCCGCCTCCACCTCCAGCTCTGTGCGTCCGGAGAAGCTCGGCGCCGAGTGCATCTCGCCATCTGAGCGGGACGACCACGGAGAGATTCAGACAGAGAGAGGTGGAGATAGCGAGGGAGGGAGAGAGGGAGTGAGGGAGAGAGAGAGAGAGGGAGAGAGAGACCCAGAGAGAGAGCGAGAGAGAGAGAGAGAGAGAGAGAGAGAGGGAGTGAGGGAGAGAGAGATAGAGACCCAGAGAGAGAGAGAGAGAGAGAGAGAGGGAGGGAAAGAGGGATTGAAAGAGATAAAGAGTGAGAGACAGAGAGAGAACGATAGAGAGAGAACTCAATAAGGATTATGGAATGCAGAAAAAGCTTGGGTACAGTCAGAGAACTCCGCACATACCAGGCCCACTAATCACACACTCCTATGTCCAGTGAACTCTATGGTATCCTGAATATCACACACTCCTACCTCCTGGGAACTCTATGGGATCCTGAATATCACACCCTCCTACCGCCTGGGAACTCTATGGTATCCTGAATATCACAGACTCCTACCGCCAGTGAACTCTATGGTATCCTGAATATCACACACTCCTACTTCCTGGGAACTCTTTGGTATCCTGAATATCACACACTCCTACCGCCTGGGAACTCTATGGTTATCCTTATAATCGCACACTCCTATGTCCAGTGAACTCTATGGTATCCTGAATATCACACTCCTACCGCCTGGGAACTCTATGGTATCCTGAATATCACACACAATCCTACCTCCTGGGAACTCTATGGTATCCTGAATATCACACTCCTACCGCCTGGGAACTCTATGGTATCCTGAATATCACACACAATCCTACCTCCTGGGAACTCTATGGTATCCTGAATATCACTCACTCCTACCTCCTGGGAACTCTATGGTATCCTGGCCTGAACGCATCCTCCAGCAGACGCTCCCCGAGTGGAAGGTCTGGCTGGTCGTTCTGACCTTCACCGTCCCCATCTTCAGACCCACAGGGCTGCAGTCGAACCTCCAGCTGATCTTCCCGGAGGAAGAGCCCTCAGTGCGGGCGATGTACACCTGGAGGAAAAACATGACCGTGAAAGAGGAGGGGAGAGAGAGAGAGAGAGAGAGAGAGAGAGAGAGAGAGAGAGAGAGAGAGAGAGAGAGAGAGAGAGAGAGAGAGAGAGAGAGAGAGAGAGAGAGAGAGAGAGAGAGAGAGAGAGAGAGAGAGAGAGAGAGAGAGAGAGAGAGAGCACTGAATCCCAGCTTACAGCACCTTTGCCCCTTTTCAAAATCATCACAACGGGCCACACTTCCTCCCAGCTCTCGTTTAAGGGCCACAGCAGTTTGGGTGCTTTACTGGGTGATAAACCTCATGCAGCTCAGAGTTACAGAGTTACAGGGTTACAGGGTCACAGGTTTGCAGGGTCGCAGGGTCACAGGGTTGCAGGCTCGCAGGGTTATTTAAAAGTCTGGGTCGCCCTCTGGCAGTGACGGATCTGGGCAGCTCACGGTTTCTGTTCCCGCCGTCCTGGTGCTAGGCGGCACTCACCATTTTCCAGTCGAGCTCCTCTTTGCGGAACACGGCCTCCCGGCACCACGCCCCGCTCTCCCAGCCCGCCATCTCCGCCGGGGTGCCGGACACGCGCACGTAGCGGTCGCCACTAGCGCTATACTGCAGGTGGAACCGCAGCTCACTCTTCTCAGTCTCCGTGGGAACGAACACAAACTCCTCCGGTTTCTGTGAAACAAGGGCGGGACAGTGCACGTGAGCTTGTGCACGTCAAGCTGAGAGAGCTCCTGCACATGAACGAGCGTGCACGAGAGAGCTCCTGCACATGAACGAGCGTGCACGAGAGAGCTCCTGCACATGAACGAGCGTGCACGAGAGAGCTCCTGCACATGAACGAGCGTGCACGAGAGAGCTCCTGCACATGAACGAGCGTGCACGAGAGAGCTCCTGCACATGAACGAGCGTGCACGAGAGAGCTCCTGCACATGAACGAGCGTGCACGAGAGAGCTCCTGCACATGAACGAGCGTGCACGAGAGAGCTCCTGCACATGAACGAGCGTGCACGAGAGAGCTCCTGCACATGAACGAGCGTGCACGGGAGAGCTCCTGCACATGAACGAGCGTGCACGAGAGAGCTCCTGCACATGAACGAGCGTGCACGAGAGAGCTCCTGCACATGAACGAGCGTGCACGAGAGAGCTCCTGCACATGAACGAGCGTGCATGGGACAGGTACATACACTGCTTAAACACTGGTCCGATTCTCAAAGGTGCAGTTTGTGGAAGAGTTCAGTATTTGACTCACACCTCTCCCAATTTCAAACACTTATCACGCCCTTCAGAGACCATCGGATTGGATATGTCCTGTGAAGTGGGTGGGGTCATGGCTCCGGACTGCGTTTTAGAGACACACGGGGGAAGTGTTTTAGAGACACACGGGGGGAGCGTTTTAGAGATGTGCAGCACGGGGGAAGTGTTTTAGAGACGCGCAGCGCGGGGGAAGTGTTCTAGAGACGCGCAGCGCGGGGGAAGTGTTTTAGAGACACGCACACGGGGGAAGTGTTTTAGAGACGCGCAGCACGGGGGAAGTGTTTTAGAGACGCGCAGCGCGAGGGGACCGTTTTAGAGACACGCACACGGGGGAAGTGTTTTAGAGACACGCAGCGCGAGGGGACCGTTTTAGAGATGTGCAGCACGGGGGCAGTGTTTTAGAGACGCGCACGCGGGGGAAGTGTTTTAGAGACGCGCAGCGCGGGGGAAGTGTTAGAGACACACGGGGGGAGCGTTTTAGAGACGCGCAGCACGGGGGAAGTGTTTTAGAGACGCGCAGCGCGGGGGAAGTGTTTTAGAGACACACGGGGGGAGCGTTTTAGAGACGCGCAGCACGGGGGAAGTGTTTTAGAGACGCGCACGCGGGGGAAGTGTTTTAGAGACGCGCAGCGCGGGGGAAGTGTTTTAGAGACGTGCAGCGCGGGGGAAGTGTTTTAGAGATGCGCAGCACGGGGGAAGTGTTTTAGAGACACGCAGCGCGGGGGAAGTGTTTTAGAGACACGCAGCACGGGGGAAGTGTTTTAGAGACGCGCAGCACGGGGGAAGTGTTTTAGAGACACGCAGCGCGGGGGAAGTGTTTTAGAGACACGCACGCGGGGGAAGTGTTTTAGAGACGCGCAGTGCTGGGGAAGCGTTTTACAGTTTTACGTCTTACCGCGACGGGGCGGGTCTCCCCCCTGGCGGCCCTCCAGGCCAGCGAGCCTGAGACGCGCCCCCCCAGCTCCCCCGCCTTGGGCTTCTTGGGCGAGATGAACTCCACCAGCTCCACCAGCAGCCGCTCCAGCAGCTCCTTCTTCCTCTCTGCAGGGAGAGACTGCTGCCTCTGCGTGCACAAGCACACGGGCTTCCTCATCATCACCATCATCATCATCATCATGTGTCAATATCACCATCATCATCATCAATGTTAATATCACCAACATCAGTGTTAATATCACCACCACCATCATCATCATCATCAGTGTTAATATCACCATCATCATCATCATCATCATCAATGTTAATATCACCATCAACACATCATCACCATCATCATCATCATCAATGCTAATATCATCATCATCATTATTAACATCAAACCATCGCCATCAACACATCACCATCATCATCATCATCATCATGAGTCAATATCACCATCATCAACATCAGTGTTAATATCACCATCATCATCAGTGTCAATACCACCATCATCATCATCACCATCAATGTTAATATCACCATCACCATCAACACATCATCATCATCACCATCAATGTTAATATCACCATCATCATCATCATCATCATCAGTGTTAATCTTAACATCATCTCCATCACCACCAATGGCTGGGGTTAGTGTTCATGCTGTGTTGGCTGATCCGGGATCAGTGCGCACCGCGGAGTTCAGGCTGCTGATGGTCTCTCGCAGCCAGGCTTCCTGCACCTGTGTTCGGCGGGTGAGCACCTCCTCGTGCTTGCAGGAGTACCTCCAGGTGACGTCCACCACCTGAACGGAGCGTGGTTTTAGCGCGGTGATGTTGTGAAACCATTAGAAAGTACACAGGAAGGACACTAAAGCCGCGTTTCCACCAAAATTACCCGGAACTTTCAGTCCCAGGAACTACTTTACCAGGAACTAAAAGGTTCCTTCAGCCAATGGTTGTCTGCGTTTCCACCGGGGTCTAAAGTACCGCGAAGATTAGGCAAATTAGCCCACTGACGTATGAAAAAGCAACGTTGTCGTCGGTCCGTCTGTCATATGATTTCTTCCGTAACCCCATACTACCACCGACGTAGCCTACATTATTTTCTAATAACCGGGACAGCCCGGAAGGGTTTATTCCACTTATACAACGGTTTACCAACAATGACTATATATGGTTACTTTTGTATTTATTGATTTTCATATATCCTCTCAAACACATTCATTATGTTTTTATGCGAACATTCGCTTTCATGTCTTGACATCCGAAGCGACAGAATG
>NC_057940.1:57194919-57207419 GCF_018555375.3 Anguilla rostrata
CCACGGAGGCGGACTGCGGGAACACCAGGTGCGTCTCTGCCTGCCGACAAGAGATCCACCGGCTCAGCGCGCCACTACAGCACTGATCTAAGGATCAGGTTACTGCTGTTAATATCCTAACCTTATAAATTATTAAGTAAAAGGCCGAACTGATGAAGAGAAAATGACTCAAACGCGCAAAACTTTAAACCATCACTACTTATGTCACTGATTTCTCTCCGCTATGGATAACAAACTTGCCTCCTTTAAATGCGTCGAGTTTAAGTCTACACCTGATGTGAATTTGTTTAAATGCTGTAGCTAATTATATTTATTTTTAATAGTTACCTCTTCAAAGCCCATCTCAAACAAGCACTCGACCGCTCCTGGGACCGGAAGCAGCTTCGTGGAAAACGTGGGGTTGCCGATCCGGATCGATCTGTACTTGTCTTCATCTGGGTTCCTGTGTGTGTATAACATATATAACTACAGGAATTAGTTGGCTGTTAACATTTTACAATGAGGGATCACATACGTTTACTTCATGTTCTTCAAATATTCATATAGGGCCCTACAATATAGAGTTGGCCTCCACAAGATATATTCTAAATGACAGTGTTAATAGATCATAATACAAGAGGATCCAACCAACATTAATTGATTAGCTACACTTTATCAAAGTAATAAAGATTATCACTTCAGCTAATCACCGTGGGGCTAGTTAGCTTGCTATCTAACGTTGACCCCCTGAAAAAACCAGTCAGCTTGTTAGCTACCTATGCATCAGTTAATGTTAATTTATCTAATCCCTTTAAGGCTAAGGTTAATGTTCCAGCCCAGAGACTTCCCCGATGACAGGTCAGAAATGTGTTTTAGCCAGCTGGCTAGCTACGTGACACTGCATATACTTTCAGCGCATACCAAAGTAACTTTTCTGGGTTAATATCAAACAAATCCACATCACCTCAGAATATTGTCCGCATACGTCAGCAATAGTTTAGAGACATCCAAGAAAACATCGTTTGGATTTTCGCATAATGCACTGACTCCTTTTGAACCCTCCATCTCTCGCCTTTTCCTCCTTCGTTTTGACCAAGTCTGCTTCCAGGATACACTCTTCCCCGTCGCGAAATATTATTTATCGTAGATTTCGGACTCCACCAATTCACAATGAAATACAGTGGCACACACGGTTGGACTAAACTATACCCTACCGGAACTCTTTAGCTTTTTGTTAACAAAGCTATAAACGGAACTCTTTAATAATTCCCAGAATGCGCGCAAGGGGCTGTGGTCTTCCATATTATCAGTACCTTTGCTCTTGTGAGTCGCGCAGTACAGGGCGAGCTACCTATGTAATGCCTGAATAGAATATGTAGAAGTAAAATTAAATTATTCATTAAAGACGCTCATATTTATGATTTTAATATAAACAGAATCTATATATGAAATAATAACGTATCTACATGAATCCAGTTTGAAGTAATTTAATAGATATTTTACAAAATTACAACAAGAGATTTTTCGGACACTGTGAAACTATCTTAGCAGTTCTACTGCTGACATGCGTTGTGGAAGTGTGCCACCAGGTTAAGGTAAAAACAAACGAAACTCGCGTCTTTTAATACTTACAAATTTTCTTTGGACGGGACTAATATCTGCTCTATATAGTTTATTAGACGTGTCGACCTTTGCTCGGAACTGCATGTTTTAAACTATTGAGTGTAGCTAAACTGACTAACCAGCAAGGTCGTGCAAAATGTGACAAGTCAACAGACAGACAGAAGAGACAGAAAGCAGATTATTTATCGTACATAAGTGTGTCATCATTCAGTATTTTACAGTACTGTTAAAGAACATTTTTATTCGAGCTGGTTTAGGCTCAATTTAATATTTGTGAATCAACCGATGCTACAGACGTAACGCTAACGGTCACAGCATGTCGCTGTCATCTTGGCAGAAACTGTTGCTGCTGAAATCGGTAGAACACAGATTGTTGAACGCGAGGACATGCGTTGGCCCGACTTCCCGCCCGAGGCGCCACGGTGCCAGCGCTCCCGGTGGGTCCCGCAGGAGGGTGGTAATCACCGGGATCGGGCTCGTGTCCCCGCTCGGCACGGGGACCGCGCTGCCGTGGGAGCGCTTAATCCGCGGCGAGAGCGGCATCGTGGCTCTTGAGGGGGAGGACTACAAAACGGTTCCCTGCAAAGTGGCGGCCCGCGTGCCCAGGGGAGACGGAGACGGGGACTTCCGGGAGGAGAGGTTCGCCTCACGAGGGGAGATGAACAGCATGTCGCCCGCCACGGTGATGGCGCTGGGGGCGGCGGAGCTGGCGCTGAAAGATTCCGGCTGGTATCCCACCAGCCTCGAGGAGCAGCTGGCCACGGGTGTGGCCGTCGGCATGGGGATGGTGTCGCTGGACGAGATCGCCCGCACCGCCAAAGCCTTCTCCACCAGCGGTTACAGCAAAGTCAGCCCCTTCTTCGTGCCGCGGATCCTGGTCAACATGGCCGCCGGTCACATCAGCATCAAGCACCAGCTGAAGGGCCCTAACCACGCGGTGTCCACAGCCTGCACGACGGGCGCGCACGCCGTGGGGGACGCCACCCGCCTGGTCGCCCACGGCGACGCCGATGCCATGCTGGCGGGGGGCACGGAGGCCTGCGTGGGGCCGCTGGCCATGGCGGGGTTCGCCCGGGCTCGGGCGCTGGCCACGCGCTGGAACCACAGCCCCGCCCTAGCGTCCCGCCCCTTCCACCCCGACAGAGACGGCTTCGTGATGGGCGAGGGCGCGGCCGTCATGCTGCTGGAGGAGCGGGAGCGGGCGCTGGCCCGGGGCGCCCGCGTGTACGCCGAGGTCCTCGGCTACGGCCTGTCCGGCGACGCCAGCCACATCACCGCGCCCACCGCAGACGGAGACGGAGCGTTCCGGTAACTCTGCGTTCACAGTAACACTGGGAAATAGCTCCACCTTGTCAGTTACACTGAGTAACACTGAACAATAACACTGCCTCATCAGTTACACTGAGCAGTAACACTGCCTTATCAGTAACTCTGCATTCAGTTACACTGGGAAATAGCTCCACCTTGTCAGTTACACTGAGTAACACTGAACAATAACACTGCCTCATCAGTTACACTGAGCAGTAACACTGCCTCATCAGTAACTCTGCGTTCACAGTTACACTGGGAAATAGCTCCACCTTGTCAGTTACACTGAGTAACACTGAACAATAACACTGCCTCATCAGTTACACTGAGCAGTAACACTGCCTCATCAGTAACTCTGCGTTCACAGTTACACTGGGAAATAGCTCCACCTTATCAGTTACACTGAGTAACACTGAACAATAACACTGCCTCATCAGTTACACTGAGCAGTAACACTGCCTCATCAGTAACTCTGTGTTCACAGTTACACTGGGAAATAGCTCCACCTTATCAGTTACACTGAGTAACACTGAACAATAACACTGCCTCATCAGTTACACTTCGTTTACAGTTACACTGAGCAGTAACACTGCCTCATCAGTAACACTGAGTAACACTGAGCAGTAACACTGCCTCATCAGTAACACTGAGTAACACTGAACAATAACACTGCCTCATCAGTTACACTGAGCAGTAACACTGCCTCATCAGTAACTCTGCGTTCACAGTTACACTGGGAAATAGCTCCACCTTATCAGTTACACTGAGCAGCAACACTGAACAATAACACTGAACAACGACACTGAGCAGCAACGCTGAGCGGAAACACTGAGCAGTAATACTGAGCAGTAACACTGAGCAGCAACACTGGCTCATCAGTAACACTGAGCAGTAACACTGACCAATAACGCTGAGCAGTAACACTGAACAGCAACCCCGAGCAGCAACACTCCCTTGTCAGTAACACTGAGCAGCATAAAAAGGCGGCCATTAAAGAATGTGGGGCTGCCCAAGCCTGTTCCTGGAGATCTACCATCCTGCAGGTTTTCACCCCAACCCTAACAAAGCACACCTCACTCAACAGTGCATTAGTTCTGTTTTTTGGCAGGTGTGTTCTGCAGGTGCATTAGTTCCGTTTTTGGCGGGTGTGTTCTGTAGGTGCATTCTGTTTTTTGGTGGGTGTGTTGTGCAGGTGCGTTAGTTATGTTTTTTGGCGGGTGTGTTGTGCAAGTGCGTTAGTTATGTTTTTTGGCGGGTGTGTTGTGCAAGTGCGTTAGTTATGTTTTTTGGCGGGTGTGTTGTGCAAGTGCGTTAGTTAGCTCTTTTGGCGGTGTGTTTGGCAGGCGTTAGCTCTGTTTGCGGGTGTGTTCGTCGTAGCTGCGGTGTGTTGCGTGCTTGTTGGCGGGTGTGTTGTGCAGGTGCGTTAGCTCTGTTTGGCGGGTGTGTTGTGCAGGTGCGTTAGTTATGTTTTTTGGCGGGTGTGTTGTGCAGGTGCGTTAGTTATGTTTTTTGGCGGGTGTGTTGTGCAAGTGCGTTAGTTATGTTTTTTGGCGGGTGTGTTGTGCAGGTGCGTTAGCTCTGTTTGGCGGTGTGTTGTGCAGGTGCGTTAGCTCTGTTTGGCGGTGTGTTGTGCAGGTGCGTTAGCTCTGTTTGGCGGTGTGTTGCGCAGGGGCGTTAGCTCTTTTTGGCCGGTGTGTTGTGCAGGTGCGTTAGCTCTGTTTGGCGGGTGTGTTGTGCAGGTGCGTTAGCTCTGTTTGGCGGGTGTGTTGCGCAGGGGCGTTAGCTCTTTTTGGCGGGTGTGTTGTGCAGGTGCGTTAGCTCTGTTTGGCGGTGTGTTGTGCAGGTGCGTTAGCTCTGGCGGGTGTTGGCAGTCGTTAGCTCTGTTTGGCGTGTGTTGTGCAGGTGCGTTAGCTCTGTTTGGCGGGTGTGTTTGCAGGTGCGTTAGCTCTTTTGGGGGTGTGTTGTGCAGGTGCGTTAGCTCTGTTTGGCGGGTGTGTTGTGCAGGTGCGTTAGCTCTGTTTGGCGGTGTGTTGTGCAGGTG
This sequence comes from Anguilla rostrata, assembly GCF_018555375.3. Lineage (NCBI taxonomy): Eukaryota > Metazoa > Chordata > Actinopteri > Anguilliformes > Anguillidae > Anguilla > Anguilla rostrata. The sequence goes on from NC_057940.1 coordinate 57,199,871, forward strand.
CGTTAGCTCTTTTTGGCGGGTGTGTTGTGCAGGTGCGTTAGCTCTGTTTGGCGGTGTGTTGTGCAGGTGCGTTAGCTCTGTTTGGCGGTGTGTTGTGCAGGTGCGTTAGCTCTGTTTGGCGGGTGTGTTGTGCAGGTGCGTTAGCTCTGGTGGGTGTGTTGTGCAGGTGCGTTAGCTCTGTTTGGCGGGTGTGTTGTGCAGGTGCGTTAGCTCTGTTTGGCGGGTGTGTTGTGCAGGTGCGTTAGCTCTGGTGGGTGTGTTGTGCAGGTGCGTTAGCTCTGTTTGGCAGTGTGTTGTGCAGGTGCGTTAGCTCTGTTTGGCGGGTGTGTTGTGCAGGTGCGTTAGCTCTGTTTGGCAGTGTGTTGTGCAGGTGCGTTAGCTCTGTTTGGCGGGTGTGTTGTGCAGGTGCGTTAGCTCTGTTGGCGTGTGGTTGTGCAGGTGCGTTAGCTCTGTTTGGCGGGTGTGTTGTGCAGGTGCGTTAGCTCTGGTGGGTGTGTTGTGCAGGTGCGTTAGCTCTGGTGGGTGTGTTGTGCAGGTGCGTTAGCTCTGTTTGGCGGGTGTGTTGTGCAGGTGCGTTAGCTCTGGCGGGTGTGTTGTGCAGGTGCGTTAGCTCTGGTGGGTGTGTTGTGCAGGTGCGTTAGCTCTGTTTGGCGGGTGTGTTGTGCAGGTGCGTTAGCTCTGTTTGGCGTGTGTTGTGCAGGTGCGTTAGCTGTTTGCGGGTTGGGGTGTGTGTTTGTGCAGGTGCGTTAGCTCTGGTGGGTGTGTTGTGCAGGTGCGTTAGCTCTGTTTGGCGGTGTGTTGTGCAGGTGCGTTAGCTCTGGTGGGGTGTTGTGCAGGCGTTAGCTCTGGTGGGTGTGTGTGCAGGTGCGTTGCTGTTGGCGGTGTGTTGTGCAGGTGCGTTAGCTCTGCGGTGTGTTGTGCAGGTGCGTTAGCTCTGGCGGGTGTGTTGTGCAGGTGCGTTAGCTCTGTTTGGCGGGTGTGTTGTGCAGGTGCGTTAGCTCTGTTTGGCGGGTGTGTTGTGCAGGTGCATGTCGGCGGCGTTGCGTGATGCAGGGCTCCCGCCGGACGCCGTGACGTACGTGAACGCGCACGCCACCTCCACGCCGCTGGGCGACGCCGCTGAGAACGCCGCGCTGAAGCGTCTGTTCGGGCGTCACGCCCGCCTGCTGGCGGTGTCCTCCACCAAGGGCGCCACGGGGCACCTGCTGGGCGCAGCCGGGGCACTGGAGGCCGCCTTCACCGCCATGGCCTGTTACCACGGCAACCTGCCCCCCACGCTCAACCTGGACCGCACCGACCCCGACTTCGACCTGAACTACGTGCCCCTCTCTGCACAGGACTGGCGCGCGGACGGGCGCAGGGTCGCCCTCACCAACTCTTTCGGGTTCGGCGGCACCAACGCCAGCCTGTGCATCGGCAGCGTCTGACTGCTCCATTTACCGTTCCGCTTACTGGACACGCGCACGGGAAAGGCTTCATTAAGCACTCTTCCCTGAAAGTATGTTAAAGATAAAAAACGAGAATGCCCGTGCACTGCCATTTAAAAATAAATTGTGATTTATTTTTATTTATTTTATGCTGTGAAAAATGTTTCGACCAGAGTCTGGTCTTTTTCTGATTTTCTAAAATGCACTGAGCTGGTCATTTCAGCCAGGGCGATTCTGTAGAAACTATCGAAACTTGACTGACAGCACAAAATGTGTGCTTTGCTCATGGAAATGATCAGAGCAGAAGTCCTCTGGGTTAGGGGGTAATTTAGCTTTATTAAACTGTATCTCTTGTATACATGGATGTCTGTGTTGTGAATTAAAGGCAGGTGCTCTGTTTCCTGTGTTATTTACGTTCTGAGTGCTGAGCTGTGCTGCGTCAGCTGGTGCGGTGGCATTGCCCACCCGTTGGCTGCTGTACCGGCAGAGGTCCGGCCACTAGGTGGCGATAGTACATCGGTAGGCCACGCAGAAGGGATTAAAGGTTAGAGTCCTGGGCGTTCAGCTTTGTGAAGGGGTGTGATGCAGGCCCTCTCTGGACATCAGCATCCGAGTCACAACACTGAATACTCCTGAAGTTATGAAGATACTACATTCCAAATGGAAAATAATGCATTATATTTCATTTGGCAGATGCTTTTATCCAAAAGCAAGGTACGATAAGTGGGCAACAGTGTAGTATAATGGGTAAGGAACTGGTCTTGCAGCCTAAAGGTCACAGGTTCGATTCCCGGGTAGTATATATCCAGCTGTATAAATGGATGCAGTGTAAATGCTGTGTAAAAGTTGTGTAAGTCGCTCTGGATAAGAGCGTCTGCTAAATGCCTGTAATGTAATGAAATGTAATAAGCGCATACTGAAGGTCACTATAACAACTATGGCACACAAGGTCGATAAGATACAATTCTCATTAAGCATCAGTATCAGTTATCCAGAGCGATACGAGTGTTATAAGAGTGATTCTCGGTTGGGAGTAACCCTGTGGAGCAGTAGTGTTAGAGTCAGTCCAGGTACAGAAGAGGATACACAGTCTTCAGACTGGCAGAAAACGGGCAGTGACCGAGTGGTGCGTAGAGGAATGGGGAGATCATGTGACAGGCCCCCTCATCAGCGCGATTGGTCGACTGACCCCTTGTGACAGGCCTCCTCATCGCCGCGATTGGTCGACTGACACCCTGTGACGGGCCTCGTCATTGCTGTGATTGGCTGATTGATGTTCGCCTCTGAAAAGACAGATGGTGGATTATTACATCGTCGAGGCTTTTAACTTTTATATCGGTTTCCCTGTTTTATTGATTCGTTTGGATTTGGCCGACAAGGCCTTCCTGCCTGCTTTGTGTCCCAGTGATGTTGACAGGTGCTCTCTCTCGGAGCGGAGTTAGCATCCGGCTAATTGTTAGCTAATCGTTAGCCAGTGGAATAGAGACAAAGGGCCTTGTTCACCAAACGTGTACGATCACATTTGATCGTAAACTGCGTGTACGAACGTTTCCATGAACATTTTGGCATTCATCATTTTTTGATGATTATTTGTTCATGTTTCCTTATGCTAATCATTTAAACAGGATTGCGTATAAAATTTACAAACAGCCAACATTAATGAGCTCATACACCTGGGACAAAGATTTGCACGTGTCATAAATCTCATATTGGTTTTTCGTAGGAACATTTTTAAGAACAAAAGTAAGGATCATTTAAAAAAGTTTTTAACCATTTAACCCTCCTGTTCTGTTCATTTTTTAGGTACAGCAAAAATGTTCCCGGGTCAATCCCCATACAGGGGGGGTTTGCAAATACATTAAATGAACCATTTTCATTTAAAATTATTTAAAATTAATTACACTAATTAAGGCCAGTAGAAGAGGTTTCATACTGAAAAAATAATTTTAAGTATTTTTCCTAGATTTTCAAACTTTAAAAAGGGTCAATTTGACCCGCAACATAACAGGAGGGTTAAGCTCACAGCTGGCAGGGAGCCCGGTGGCTGGATCGGCGCACACGACCCCATCTACTCCATCGCCATCTCTGGCACCAGCATTTCTGTGGAAGGCTCACAGCCCAGTGCCACAGGCTGGATGTTTGTGGAGCGATCCCACCCAGGAATAACATGAAATAGAAAACAAAATGTTAATTAAGTAGGGTCAATACACTTTACAGTTAGCAGAACTGAAAGTCCAGCAGGTAGAAGCACAGACCCTCAGCAGGAGAGATGGGGATGCAGGAGAGATGGAGATGCAGTCCCTCAGCAGGAGAGATGGAGATGCAGACCCTCAGCAGGAGATATGGGGATGCAGGAGAGATGGGGATGCAGACCCTCAGCAGGAGATATGGGGATGCAGGAGAGATGGGGATGCAGACCCTCAGCAGGAGAGATGGGGATGCAGACCCTCAGCAGGAGAGATGGGGATGCAGGAGAGATGGGGATGCAGACCCTCAGCAGGAGAGATGGGGATGCAGACCCTCAGCAGGAGAGATGGGGATGCAGACCCTCAGCAGGAGATATGGGGATGCAGGAGAGATGGGGATGCAGACCCTCAGCAGGAGATGGGGATGCAGGAGAGATGGGGATGCAGACCCTCAGCAGGAGAGATGGGGATGCAGGAGAGATGGGGATGCAGACCCTCAGCAGGAGAGATGGGGATGCAGGAGAGATGGGGATGCAGACCCTCAGCAGGAGAGATGGGGATGCAGGAGAGATGGGGATGCAGACCCTCAGCAGGAGAGATGGGGATGCAGACCCTCAGCAGGAGAGATGGGGATGCAGGAGAGATGGGGATGCAGACCCTCAGCAGGAGAGATGGGGATGCAGACCCTCAGCAGGAGAGATGGGGATGCAGGAGAGATGGGGATGCAGACCCTCAGCAGGAGAGATGGGGATGCAGACCCTCAGCAGGAGAGATGGAGATGCAGACCCTCAGCAGGAGAGATGGGGATGCAGGAGAGATGGAGATGCAGACCCTCAGCAGGAGAGATGGGGATGCAGACCCTCAGCAGGAGAGATGGGGATGCAGGAGAGATGGGGATGCAGACCCTCAGCAGGAGAGATGGGGATGCAGACCCTCAGCAGGAGAGATGGGGATGCAGGAGAGATGGGGATGCAGACCCTCAGCAGGAGAGATGGGGATGCAGACCCTCAGCAGGAGAGATGGGGATGCAGACCCTCAGCAGGAGAGATGGGGATGCAGACCCTCAGCAGGAGAGATGGGGATGCAGACCCTCAGCAGGAGAGATGGGGATGCAGGAGAGATGGGGATGCAGACCCTCAGCAGGAGAGATGGGGATGCAGACCCTCAGCAGGAGAGATGGGGATGCAGACCCTCAGCAGGAGAGATGGGGATGCAGACCCTCAGCAGGAGAGATGGGGATGCAGGAGAGATGGGGATGCAGACCCTCAGCAGGAGAGATGGGGATGCAGGAGAGATGGGGATGCAGACCCTCAGCAGGAGAGATGGGGATGCAGACCCTCAGCAGGAGAGATGGGGATGCAGGAGAGATGGAGATGCAGGAGAGATGGGGATGCAGACCCTCAGCGGGAGAGATGGGGATGCAGGAGAGATGGAGATGCAGGAGAGATGGGGATGCAGGAGAGATGGGGATGCAGACCCTCAGCAGGAGAGATGGGGATGCAGGAGAGATGGAGATGCAGACCCTCAGCAGGAGAGATGGGGATGCAGACCCTCAGCAGGAGAGATGGGGATGCAGGAGAGATGGGGATTGCAGACCCTCAGCATGAGAGATGGGGATGCAGGAGAGATGGGGATGCAGACCCTCAGCAGGAGAGATGGGGATGCAGGAGAGATGGGGATTGCAGACCCTCAGCATGAGAGATGGGGATGCAGGAGAGATGGGGATGCAGACCCTCAGCAGGAGAGATGGGGATGCAGGAGAGATGGAGATGCAGACCCTCAGCAGGAGAGATGGGGATGGGAATTTAATATCCACCAACTTCTGCTGTTTGAGTGACACCACGTCTTCCCTTCACACAACTGGACATCACTGTGGCTCGGCTTTGTCACCGTCTGAATTTGAACCTGCAAGCCCTTGTTGCAATAAGCAGCACATTCTGTAAAAACTGCAGCTGTCCCTCTCTCTGTCTCGAGAGACAGTTCTATCAGTGACATGGAGGCCTTTTTAAAATATTTTTTTTTGTTTTTGTTTTTGAGATTTTTTTTTTTCCACACAAAACCACCGAGCAGTTTGCTGGCATTTTTGTTTGTTTATTTATTTCGCTTCGTCCAATCTCTGCTCTCCTGATGGGAGAGACAGCGGAGCTGACTGAGTTCTGCTCACCATGGCAACAGAGCGGGAGAACAAGCACTCCAATATCACCTGCCCCTCCCACACCCCCCCGTCCCGCCAGGGAATGTAAATGTTGTCACAAGATCTCTAAAATTAGAACGGTCTCACCCCACCGCTAACAGCTCCCCCGGCCGGGAGCCCCGTTTGGCGGAAGGCCTGAGGGACTGGCGGTAAGACGCGGGCGAGAGGCGGGCTGGGCCATGCTGCCGATGCGCCGTCCTGAGAGGCGTCTGCAGCTCCCAGAATGCACCTGGACAGCCCGCGACACTCCTGAATATGACGTCTCGTTTTGATTTCAGAACTAAGCCAGACTGCACAGGGGTGCCAAGCACCTGCTCCCCCACAACCCCGACCTTAGTCCCGCCCCCAATGTTAACCCCGCCCCCTCAGTCTGAGTTCCATCCACCAACCTCTAATCCCGCCCCCACCATTAGTCCCCCCCCATTGCCAGGGTGGTATCGGAGCACACCAGCATGCACCCTGCAGGCATACCATTCACAGAATCACCCCCCCCATCCTAATTGCCCTGGTACCGTTGATGAGGGTTTGATTGAGAGAACCCGAAAGCACTTCCTCCCTGGTTTCCAGATTAGAGAAGTGTATTTTCTGCCTCTGTAATCAGGGAAAAGCCCTTTGGGGCAGAACAGGATCCTACCACTGAACCCCCCGCCATTTTAGGAATGGGGCGTGTGCCTCTCCTCGGGGAGCTGGGTGTCTGTCAGCGATCCTCTCTCTCTAACGGGCTCCTCGCTTGTTCGCCCCTTGCTTTCATTAGTCTTCAGACGTGTGTGCCAAACGCAAGCTGATTTGTCTCTGTTTTGTGTTAAAAGTCTAATGTCTTGGTAAACACCCCAGTTTTTCCTTCCTGTTTTTCTCAGTTTTTCTGTCAGTTCAACATTCTTTACTGTCATTCGGCACAAATGTTGCCAAAGCGTGACGTGCAAACAGCGCAGTGGCAGCATTTTAGCCGAAGAGAACTCACAACTAATGAGACGAGGACCTCTGTAGCTGCAATAATTGCGACGGAAACAAAGGATTTCAATAAAACTTAGTAACATCCCCCCCCCCCCCCTAATTAGAGTGAAATATCCTTCCCCAGTGTTTCAGGAGTCCGTGAGGCTCGCTCTGACGTTTGGACAGGAAGCTAGTTGCTCAGTTGCACAGTTCTGAAGACTGATTCTGGGACAGAGGATTCACGCCTGGCCTTTCAGATGCACAGATGACCCTAAACAGCCCTCCATGGATTTCCATAATTCATCCAGAGGTGTTTAAATTCCTGCCCCTACTACCACACATTTACACTAAAAACTGAATGATTGTTTTATGAAGAGGGCCTTGTTTGAATGTAAATATTTCAATTTATACTTGCATGTATTTTATTTAGATTTAAATTTTGGCAAATAACTTTGTGGAGGAAAGGAAAGAGGTTAACAAAAAAGTAAAATATAAATATGTACGTGCATGGTTAATACATTATATGACAAATATGATATTATGCAAATTAATAATTAATGTCAGATGTTCTATTTTGGGTCTGAAGACCCACCTCTTCAGGCTGCACCTCTCCCCATCCCTCCCTTCCCCCCCTGTAAATGACAACTTAGGGGTGTAACTAGGCAGCTGTTTAATAGGTGACTTAGTTGATGCGCCAGTCTTAACGACTACTTGTATTTTTATTTATTTTTATTTTTCCATAGATTGCGTTGTTGCCGTTCTCGTTGTCAGTGTTAATCAGTTTAACCACCAGGGTCAAAGTTGAACTA
>NC_057940.1:57212419-57224919 GCF_018555375.3 Anguilla rostrata
TGGTCGATTAAATATTGAGATGGATAAAATGCAGCTCCGCTGGACCAGGCCCTGCAGAGTAATGTACCTCCTGGAAACCCCCTGCCACCTGTGGGGAGGCCCATGATTAGCCAGCAGCCTTGTGGGGAGGTCCGTGATTGGCCAGTAGCCTGATGGAGAAGTGCATGATTGGCCACTCAGAGGACGGGCAAAAAATATGTGACTGTCTGCATCGTCTAATCTTTCACAAAGCATGCTTTTCCCTGTAAACACAATTTATGATTATAATAACAATAATAATCATCATCGCCATCATCACCACCGTCACCATCATTTATCGAGCATTTTTCACTCATGTTTGGAGTGCATCGCTCTGACACAAACACGCTTCACTCTTGAACCGAGAGACTGGCACACACGCCCTACTCCTTCCTGCTCAGGGGCATGGCAGAGAGACTGGCACACACCCTACTCCCTCCTGCTCAGGAGCATGGCAGAGAGACTGGCACACACGCCCTACTCCCTGCCCGCTCAGGGGCGTGGCAGAGAGACTGGCACACACACCCTACTCCCTGCCTGCTCAGGGGCGTGGCAGAGAGACTGGCACACACACCCTACTCCCTGCCCGCTCAGGGGCGTGGCAGAGAGACTGGCACACACGCCCTACTCCCTGCCCGCTCAGGGGCGTGGCAGAGAGACTGGCACACACGCCCTACTCCCTGCCCGCTCAGGGGCGTGGCAGAGAGACTGGCACACACGCCCTACTCCCTCCTGCTCAGGGGCGTGGCAGAGAGACTGGCACACACGCCCTACTCCCTCCTGCTCAGGGGCGTGGCAGAGAGACTGGCACACATGCCCTACTCCCTGCCCGCTCAGGGGCATGGCAGAGAGACTGGCACACACGCCCTACTCCCTCCTGCTCAGGGGCATAGCAGAGAGACTGGGACACACGCCCTACTCCCTCCTGCTCAGGGGCGTGGCAGAGAGACTGGCACACACACCCTACTCCCTCCTGCTCAGGGGCGTGGCAGAGAGACTGGCACGCACGCCCTACTCCCTGCCCGCTCAGGGGCGTGGCAGAGAGACTGGCACACACGCCCTACTCCCTCCTGCTCAGGGGCGTGGCAGAGAGACTGGCACACACACCCTACTCCCTGCCCGCTCAGGGGCATGGCAGAGAGACTGGCACACACGCCCTACTCCCTGCCCGCTCAGGGGCGTGGCAGAGAGACTGGCACACACGCCCTACTCCCTCCTGCTCAGGGGCGTGGCAGAGAGACTGGCACACACCCTACTCCCTCCTGCTCATGGGCATGGCAGAGAGACTGGCACGCACGCCCTACTCCCTCCTGCTCATGGGCGTGGTAGAGAGACTGGCACACACGCCCTACTCCCCCCTGCTCAGGGGCGTGGCAGAGAGACTGGCACGCACGCCCTACTCCCTCCTGCTCATGGGCGTGGCAGAGAGACTGGCACACACGCCCTACTCCCTGCCCGCTCAGGGGCGTGGCAGAGAGACTGGCACACATGGCCTACTCCCCCCTGCTCAGGGGCATGGCAGAGAGACTGGCACACACACCCTACTCCCTGCCCGCTCAGGGGCATGGCAGAGAGACTGGCACACACGCCCTACTCCCTGCCCGCTCAGGGGCGTGGCAGAGAGACTGGCACACAGGGTTAATGGCCGGGCACTGCTGGTGACGAACGGCTGAAGGGTGGCTCCTGTGTCAACAGGTGCTAGAGGACAAGCCACCGTAACACGGCAACAGAGACGCTCAAGGTTACCTGAAGGTTATTTTCTGAACGCATTGAAAACCCCCCGGGGGGAGTCAGCCGCTCCCATTAGTGCTCCGTCCAATCAAAACCTTTCCCTGGGTTTTCTTGCCAAACTGCATCCGATACTTCATTTCCAAATAAAAACAGCTGCAACAATAAAGAGTTAAAGCAGGCGCGTGTATGTTCGGTGATACTAGAGGAACGCATTAATCATTCCAGAGACATTCATGGGTTATTTTTCCCTATTTTATCCCATCTGGACAGAGTATTGAAGAACATATTGATTAAACATTTCAATATCCATGATATATACACTACTGGCATGGCAGGTTTTATTTTCTGTGAGCTTTACTATTTCTTTGTATTTAAATGTTCAGTGTTAAATAACCTCAGACAGTCCACTATAGCCAAAGGGTATGTACAGTATTAGTGAGCCCGTTTGGATTTCGATAAATTGCATGTTTCAGTTGAATTAACACCGACCATTCTATGTCACCGTTGTTCCATAAATGTCAGCCAAACATTATAGATACATTTGGTGATATATTCTATTCTGATTGCAATAGGCCTGCCGAACGAGCAGGAAAGTTCGAAACTGGAAAAGGCGAGTCCGCTTGACGCATCAAACTGTAACCGACCGAGAATGGTTCTGTGGTATAATTATGCCCTCAATGATCGTCGTTCGAGGCGTTTCTGTGTAACCCCTACAGAAATAAACGAATGTAGATCAATGCATTGTTGATCAATACATGACTTTCACCGGAGTCCCCCCTCCGTCCATCCGCCCGCTCGCTATCCGCTGTCTAAACTTCCCCAAATCAATTTGGTTAAATTATTTCCGGGTGTATTGAAATATGATAAATGTTTGAGCAAACACGTGTGGCGAATGATTGATATTATTCACATCAATCGTAACTGAATTTATATATATATACATACATATAAAACAAGGCGGGATTCACAGAAACCGCCTCATTTTTCACCCGTACCTCAACCATACTGTGCACTGATACGTTACGGGGATGCGGCCAAATCGTGACAGCGTAGTAGCCTGGTTAATTTGACAACGGCATAAACCGGAGTCACTAGGGCAACACCTACTTTGTGGCTGTGCATTCGTTCGTTCGTTCATTCACTTCTGCGCTCGCTGCCCCCCGGTGAAAACAGGCGAGGTTTTGTCGCGGACCCCTCCCTTTCTTCCAAATATAGTGTTTGGTACACCGCCAACCGCTGGAAATATGCATTTAGCAGTATCCGCCGAGAAGCTGTTCGGAAGACATCTCTTACCATGACTGGTTATCAACAAATTCGTTTAGGATGTCAAGGTTTGGCAGCGAACGTCTGAATACCTTTTTTTTCATCGCAGGTAAGGAAACGCATGTCGCCTGTTGCTTTGAGGTGCCACGTCAGGCATGCCTGCAGTTGTTCCCCTGGCTATGTGCTTGTTTCTTTTCAGGGATTTAACGCATGTTTTAAATGATATGTGCACATTTGTTAAAAGTAATTCGCTGAAATGCGTTACATGCCGCAGAACGGTTTGACAGTTGTGCATTTCGTGTTGTTCAAATGCAAGAAATTGCATAGTTTTTTGTTTGGCTAAAATGCATGTTCACGACAAGTAATCCTGTTAAGTTATATCTATTTGCATCATTGCTTCATTATCCTCTTGGCTGCTAAATAGCAATTGCGTGTCAACGGGGAGCAGACGACATAACAAACATGAATACAGATTCATCGGATGGCAGCACGTCTCTAGACATGAAGAGACGCGAGACAGTTCTTCGCTTGTCAATCACGCAGCTGTGGCATAGTTTCGCTGATGGCCGTGAGTTTCTATACATCGCAGCAGCAGCTGCGCCGGGTCTGCTAAGTAACCCCCCATCGTAGTCATTAGCGCGCGGGGACCATGGGCGCGCGCCATGGGGAGTTCACCTTGGTTACGAACTGACACAGCAGGGGAGGTTAATCCGAAGGATCAAGTGCCCGGACGGAAATTGCAGTTTTGCTGCAGGCCTTCTCCCTTCCGTCTCTGAGATACGAAAACATACGGGAGAATAACAAAATGAGCGACGGAACGACTGTCTTTAGCACACCTTTGCATAACGCTGTGTTGATTCTGCTAGACTGTCGTTTTCACAGGATTTTGTTATTTTTCCTCCTGAGGATCAGTTGAAACTGTAAATCGATCAAGGAAAGGGAATAGCTGGATTACACAGAGGAAATAGTTCACCATACGCTTTTAAACATCGCTATGAGAAAAGTTCGCCAAGCAGCCAAAAAATGTTTTGTTCCCTCTTCCAAGGGGAGCACGCGTGATATATACGCCATAATAAACAGGGTGCCATCTCAGTTTTTTTTTTTTTTTTTAAACGTGTTGCCGGTTCCCATTGTCCAGCAGACATAGACCTGAGGCGTCAAAGCGATATGCAGCCAGGGAGACATCGCATGTAAATGCACCTTACCCCTTTGAGTTATTACATGTTCCTGCGTGCGAGTGTGGCATTTGGCACGCGCTGGGAGCAGCCCTCACTCGTTGAAAAATGGCCTGCAATTAGCGGCGGCACTTGAACGCTGTCACGCTCTGACAGCTCGAGCTCACCCAGCCGTTCCAACCGCCGTTTCACGGCAGGCAAAATCAGCTGGCGTGTAATGGCTGGGATACAAAATGATAAAGCAATTAACAACTTCTGTTTAAAAAAACCATTTGATTGTATAGTAACAGGCTGCGTGAAACATAGTTGACCATACAATTTTACCTGGCCAATCAAAGCATTGTTTCATTTTACAAAATGGCTTTCGACAAAATCTGACAAAATGAAACAAAATGCTATCAGGCACAGATAAACAAAAACGCAGGCTTGGGATTTGGACCCGGGTCGAATGATTAGAGCGCAATCAAAAACTGCTGAAAGTTCAGTGTTAATTAAAACCTAAACGTGTATACATTATATCAGAGTAAATTGTACTCAGAATAGTTCATTCGATGTTCATTCGTGTGTTTTTGTGGCTTCCTGGGGTTGGCCGTTCGTTTCCGTTTGTAGATGGGACGTCTGCGCTTCTGAAACCACATAAACATGCTATTGATCAGATAATAATAATTGCTATTATAATAATTATAATAATAACTACTGTGTCTGTGGTGCGGGAGAAAAATTGGCACATACTTTCACTTTATACATTTTGAACGCTTGCTCAGATTTGATGGGTCACTTCATCCATCGATTTTTCAACGAAACAAACGCATTGTCGTCTTTCATGATCAGTGAATAGAAAAATAATTTCAACCCCTTTTTTTTTTAATAAATTGGTTTTTCCCTTATCCTTCTGCTGAGAAGCAATGTGACAGACACGTGACCCTCCACAGGGCACGAGAATTAAGCGGCTCCATCAATCAATCAGGGTCGCTGAGGAGCTTTTGGAAAAGTTTGGCAAAGACCCTACTGGATATTGATTCCAGAACATTCTAGCAACAGCACTAATGGGAATTAAAACAAAAAGATGATAGTTATGTTTTCATATCTCATTATCTCATGTCATTAAAAAGAATTGTGCGATCAGAAGAAAATGGAAATTTGCTTTAGGATTTTTTTGAGGGGGTCAGGAACAGTCCCACCCAATGCAGACTTAACTAATTTACTTCAGTATATGTCCAGGGGGGTGATTCATAAAGCAGGATTGCTGAGTTAGCTGGATTAACTGCATTTAGTAAAAACCTGGGACCCCCCAAATCTGGAACATGGACTGAAGTAAAAGGAGCTGTTCAGGGGTTTACTCAGCACAGTTACCCAGCTAACCCAGGTAAAAGGAGCTGTTCAGGGTTTTACTCAGCACAGTTACCCAGCTAACCCAGGTAAAAGGAGCTGTTCAGGGGTTTACTCAGCAGAGTTACCCAGCTAACCCAGGTAAAAGGAGCTGTTCAGGGTTTTACTCAGCACAGTTACCCAGCTAACCCAGGTAAAAGGAGCTGTTCAGGGGTTTACTCAGCACAGTTACCCAGCTAACCCAGGTAAAAGGAGCTGTTCAGGGTTTACTCAGCACAGTTACCCAGCTAACCCAGGTAAAAGGAGCTGTTCAGGGGTTTACTCAGCACAGTTACCCAGCTAACCCAGGTAAAAGGAGCTGTTCAGGGTTTTACTCAGCACAGTTACCCAGCTAACCCAGGTAAAAGGAGCTGTTCAGGGTTTTACTCAGCACAGTTACCCAGCTAACCCAGGTAAAAGGAGCTGTTCAGGGTTTTACTCAGCACAGTTACCCAGCTAACCCAGGTAAAAGGAGCTGTTCAGGGGTTTACTCAGCACAGTTACCCAGCTAACCCAGGTAAAAGGAGCTGTTCAGGGGTTTACTCAGCACAGTTACCCAGCTAACCCAGGTAAAAGGAGCTGTTCAGGGGTTTACTCAGCACAGTTACCCAGCTAACCCAGGTAAAAGGAGCTGTTCAGGGTTTTACTCAGCACAGTTACCCAGCTAACCCAGGTAAAAGGAGCTGTTCAGGGTTTACTCAGCACAGTTACCCAGCTAACCCAGGTAAAAGGAGCTGTTCAGGGTTTACTCAGCACAGTTACCCAGCTAACCCAGGTAAAAGGAGCTGTTCAGGGTTTTACTCAGCACAGTTACCCAGCTAACCCAGGTAAAAGGAGCTGTTCAGGGTTTTACTCAGCACAGTTACCCAGCTAACCCAGGTAAAAGGAGCTGTTCAGGGGTTTACTCAGCACAGTTACCCAGCTAACCCAGGTAAAAGGAGCTGTTCAGGGTTGTACTCAGCACAGTTACCCAGCTAACCCAGTAATCCTGTTTTGTGAAACAGCCCAGCTGTGAGCTGTGTATAATAGATAGAAAGAGCTGTATCAGTCTCTCATGATGAAATGCCTCTGATGTGAATCCTCTAATGCCTCTGATGTGAATCCTCTGATGCCTCTGATGTGAATCCTCTAATGCCTCTAATGTGAATCCTCTGGGTACCAGAACCACCTCCTATGTGTGGCCCCTGTCCGGCTCAGTAGCCATTTTGTGCCAGACCGCTCAGCACATATTGGCCTCGGTGGCCCAGGAGCGAGGAGCTTGTTTCTGTTTTAGAGAGGGATGATTGGTCAGTGGGCATAATGAGATTTGGAAACCCGTAGGAACGTTACTGGACTTTTTCCAGAGGTGCCACAATGTCAGAGTCAGAACCAACTGTTAAGAGTCCTTTCAGAAAAAAAACGTACATGCTAACACTGTGTTTCCCCAGATAGTTACGGGGCTAGCCCCCGCGGATCTTACAAATAGGAAGATGGTTCTTGCCAAAAATAGCAAGGCTTAGACAGACGAGTGAAGTGCTAAAACGAAAAAAAGCGAGAATTTGAAGACGGGGAAGTACTTAAGGGCTGTTCAAAAAGCTGAAATTTCTTAGGGGGAAAGCGCGTGCTTCGTTCTTCTCCTTTCTAATTCCTTGTTTTCGTGTTTCATTTAAAGGCTTGATTAACAATCAAATAATTCTGACCCCAAACAGAGAAGGAGATGCTTCAGGGTCAGAGGTTCTGAAAGACTTCTTAGATCTTTACAGCTTCAGCAAACGTTGTCACTGACATCCGTTATTACTTCAAAAGCATCAGATATGTGAATAGATGAATAGAAGTAGACAAAAAGGACATTTGAAAAGCAGTATTGAATACATTATAGATAGTAATAATTCACATGAAATGCCTTTAAGTTCCTGAATTTCCTCATTTGTCTTGGCGCCTATGGAAACATTCAAAGCAAGTCATCATTTTTAACTGACACTTATAATTCTGCATAGTTTAATTGATTTAACCCAGGTTCAGGTTCACATGGATGTTCCCTGTTCACAGAAAGGAATTAGATTTCAAATCCAGACATATACAAACAGGAGAACCTTTGAATTGGCTGCAGGCACAGAGAATCTGCCAATAACATCGTGCGTGCTGATATTTTCTAGTGAACATCGGGCACTCGGTGTTATGGGAAAACCCATTACCGCGATCGGTTATTTTTTAACGTTTATTCTCTCCGTAATTGAAGCGGAGTTGGCGCCCCGATCGGTTCCGTGCATTTCCGTTTGTACCGTCTCGTCGGCTGCTCCCCTGGTAACCACGAGAGCGAGACGGGGTCTTCCTGCAGGAGCGTGGCTGGCAGTTAGCGACCGGCGGCGTTCCATCTCGTTTTGCGTCGTGTGAAAGATGTGCTGGTTCCGGCCACCAGAGGGCGCACTTTGATTGAAACGCTGGTAGGCGAGGTGGCTGATTACATTTTTTTGTCTGGTAGTCACGGTTCTGTCATCGTTTGCAGGTCACTAATTGTATTTCATTTTATTAATTTGTTTATTCATTTTATTTTATTTTTTTAGGGGGGAGCAGTAAAGGCAGCAGTGCATACATGGCAAAATGTTTAGTGTTAAATCGAGTCTTGTTAAATATGGTCCTTATTGGACTCATATGTTGCGTGTTCTTATCAGAGTTTAACATCTTACTGTGTAGTAATGAGTGCAGGGCTGACTTCGTGTATGTTTCCCAGAGCAAGCTTTTTATAATGTAATATTTTAATATATATATTTTACATTGATGTTGAAAGTGCAAATGTTCTCCAGCAATAAACCACATGTTCTATAGCAATAACACACATGTTCTATAGCAATAACACACATGTTCTATAGCAATAACACACATGTTCTATAACAATAACACACATGTTCTATAGCAATAACACACATGTTCTATAGCAATAACACACATGTTCTATAGCAATAACACACATGTTCTATAGCAATAACACACATGTTCTATAACAGCCTCTCCTCTGTTTCCTCAGACGACTGTAAAAAACACCATGAGACCCTGTGGATCGAAGCGGAGTTCCCCGTCCGAATTGGCCAGCCGGTGAGGGGCGTGGCCTGTGGAATGGGGCGTAAGTGAGTGGCTGAGCGGGGTCCACCCACAGTGGGCGGAGCGGAGGAGGGGGCGGGACTATGCCGCCGGAGCGTCAGCATGCCTCTGCCAGACGCGCGCTCGCTCGGTCTGGTCTCCGCCTGCCTGCTGCTCCTGCTCCTCCCGCCATCCCGCGGCTGCCCCAAGAGCTGCGTGTGCCTGCGCCGGTCCGACGGCCTGGAGGTCACCTGCAGCCACGCCCGCCTGCGCGCCGTGCCCTCCGACATCCCGCCGGACACCGTCCTGCTGCGGCTCGACCACAACCAGATCAGCGCGGTGCCGGACCGGTCCTTCCGCGGCCTGGCGCGGCTGCGGGAGCTGAACCTGTCGCACAACGCGGTGGAGACGCTGGGCGAGGGGGCGCTGCGCGGCGTAGAAGCCACGCTCCGCACGCTCGACCTGTCGCACAACCGCATCAGCCGCGTGCACCGCGACGCCTTCGCCCGGCTGCACGCCCGCGTGCTCATGGGCGACAACCCCTGGCACTGTGACTGCGCGCTGCAGCAGGCGCTGCGCGTGATGGCACACAACCACGAGGCCGCCGGGCGCGTGCGCTGCCACAGCTCGCCGCTGCGCGACCACCGCGAGGGCCAGCCCTTCCTCGCCATGGACGCCGACCTGTGCAACCTGGCCAAGCGCACCACCGACTACGCCATGCTGGTCACCATGTTCGGCTGGTTCGCCATGGTGGTGTCCTACGTGGTGTACTACGTGCGGCAGAACCAGGAGGACGCCCGGCGCCACCTGGAGTACCTGAAGTCCCTGCCCAGCAAGGCGCCGGGCCGGGCCGAGGAGGCCCCCGAGGACGCCAGCACCGCCGTATGACCGCCGGCGGGTGGGCGGGGCTCCGATGGGCCCAGACCCAGGTGGGCGGGGCTCCGATGGGCCCAGACCCAGGTGGGCGGGGCTCCGATGGGCCCAGACCCAGATGGGCGGGGCTCCGATGGGCCCAGACCCAGATGGGCGGGGCTCCGATGGGCCCAGAGCCAGATGGGCGGGGCTCCGTTTGGGCCCAGACCCAGATGGGCGCGGTCCAGCGACACCCGAAGGCTGGATTTTAGAGGGCTCGGGGAACGGGCACTATCGAGTCCATATGGATGTAAAAAGGAACTGAACTAAGAAAAATTAGCTTCCTAATTCAACATTACATGCCTTCACACCCCCCTGTGTGTCCCCATACCGCCTTCCCCGTGTGTGTGTGTGTGTCCATAATGCCACCCCAGTGTGTGTGTCCATATACTGTCTCCCCTGTATGTCTGTTCCCATACCGTCTCCCCTGTGTTTGTGTCCCTATAATGCCACCCCATGTGTGTTCCTATAAAGCCACCCCCCCGTGTGTGTGTCCCCATAATGCCACCCCCTGTGTTTGTGTCCCCATAATGCCACCCCCTGTGTGTGCCCATACCGCCACCGGTGTGATTCTATTGCAAAAAACTCTTTAAAAAATGAAAATGTACTTCCTGTGGTTGAAAAAAGAGTGATCTGTAAATTTCGATTCCGCAACGTATGTGTGTGAAAATGCTGTGTGTGCGAGTTGCCATGGGAACTGGGAGGCTGAGGCTGTGGCTGCTGAGATCAGAGGAACTGCTGGTCGTTTTGTGGTTAGATTGGAGTCAGCCCCAAATTAGCCCCTGCTGTGAGACAACCTCTCATGGTATCAACAGGATCAAGGAAATCTTACACACACATGCACACACACGCATACACACATGTATACACATATGCGCACACACACACACGCACTTATGCGCGCACACACACACACACAAACATACACACACGCACACAGAGTTCCAGGTTTCCATAGTTACAGGGTGTAAACGCCTTGTGCACCATGAGACGACAGACATGCCTGTCATTTACGGGAATGGAGAAGATAATTAAAAACATGCATGCATGCACGTACACGCTTACACACACACACGCACATGCTTACACACACTCACACACACTCACACGCATGCACACAGACACACATGCACGTAGACACACACACTCACACGCATGCACACAGACACACACACGCACGCATGCACGTAGACACACGCTGACACACAGACACAGACACACACACACGCTTACACACAGACGCACGCACGCATGCACGTAGACACACACACTGACACATAGACACACACACGCTTACACACAGACACATGCACGTAGACACACACGCTGACAGACAGACACACACAGACACACACACATGCTTACACACACTCACACACACTCACAAACAGACACATGTACACAGACACACACACACGCTTACGCACACACGCATGCACGTAGACACACGCTTACACACACACACACACGCATGCACGTAGGCACACGCTGACACAGACACACACATGTACACAGACACGCACACACGCATGCACATAAACACACACGCTGACACACAGACACACACACTCACACAAACACACACGTACACAGACACGCGCACACGCATGCACGTAGACACACACGCTGACACATAGACACACACACTCACACACACACACAAACACACACAGACACACACACTCACACAAACACACACGTACACAGACACGCGCACACGCATGCACGTAGACACACACGCTGACACATAGACACACACACTCACACACACACACAAACACACACATACACACACACGCACACACACACACTTACACACAGACACATCCACCCCATTTGATTTCTGTTATTGTCTTCCCAAGGCTGTACACCGGTTCTCTCTGCAGTGACACTGAGTGTGATGTGAGCTGTCCCAGGAGAAAGTGGAGAGACAGAATTACAGTTGTCCCTGTACCTGCCCTGCCTCTCCACACCTGGGGGGGTACAGCTACAATCCCCCCAACAGAGAGGGGGGAAGGGAGGAGGGAGGGAGAGGGGGAGAAACAAGGCAGAGGGAAGAAAGAGTGAAAATAGGGAGAGAGAGAGGGAGGGAGATGGAGGAATGAAGGGAGAAGAGAGAGGGAGGGAGAAAGAGTGGGGGATGGGAGGGCAGATATTGAGAAGAGCAAAAGAGCGTGTGAAGCAGAGAGAGAGAAATATAGAAGTATAGGGGGATAGGGAAAGAGGAGGAAGGGAGGGAGGGATAAATGTGGAATACTTCAGAGAGAAATCAAGGCAGGCAGCAATGGAGGGGGGGCAAATTGGGAGGATGAGAGTAAAGAGAGAGAGAAAGAAATAGTCAAATTTAAATCTATACGTATGTAAAACCCAGCCCATGGACTGGTTCTAAATGTCAAGCAGCTGCAGTATTTGCAGAGAACTCCGTGCCGACGTGGAGGCTTACCCTGATCCAAAAGGTTTTAAATTAATTATTGATGCTACTGATCTATTATTAAAAAGCCAGTAAAGTGTATGGTGAACTGGTGAGCCTAAATATGAACTGTGTCATATTTAGGCTTCATATTTAACTTGTTCTTCACAGACTGCCTTCATCAGTGTAACTGAATGGGATCGCTGCTTCCTGGGTCATGGCTAATATTTCTTTTCAAAGCAACGTGTAAATAGATCCCTGGTGTTGTGTGAAATGGTACGGTGTGTACAAACCCTTTAAACTGTCGTATTTTGAATGTATTAGTTCAGCCCGTTGCCTTGTCTTTCCAGAAAAAAGTAGATAAATATTATTTTCATAAAAAAGTGTTTCCGGCGGTTTTCTTTAAGCACAATGTAGCCGAGAACAGCGGAGTTTTTAAGTGCCTGAAATCTTAGCTTCTTTTTCCTTTCCACGGCTGTTTCCTCTGTTTTCAAAAATATTACGGAATCTCCGCGTCAGTGCAGAGCCAGGGGTCTTAGTTTCGGCTGTCCATGTCAGTGCCTGTG
>NC_057940.1:57229919-57234919 GCF_018555375.3 Anguilla rostrata
GCACGCACACACACATTTTATACTTCAAATGCATTTTGGGCTGTACAGGATGGGGGCCTTCCTTGGGGGTGCAGGGGGGGCTACATTAATAGAGTCATGCCAATTATGGGACCCCCCCCCCCCTCGAGGTGCGACACATGCACATTAGCTTTTTAGCTTTATGACATCATCACCTCTGCTGCAGACTGAGCCCTAGAGCTTAGAGCCGGCCCAGATGGCGAGCTCCGTACGCAGATATGCAAATGCACCAGGTTATTGTTTTCTGACAGGATTGCTTATTGTTATGTTTTCCTGCAGAAAAATCATCATAACTCACCCAAACCATCAGTAAATGTAGTTCACAGAAGCAACAAATTTAGACGTACGGGGTTTGAATCAACTTTTATTCATTGTTGACTCATTTCGAATGACCCTCAGAAGGATGAAATGGAGGATACCGGCTAGGTTTGGCACTAGGGGAGTAAAATCTTGACCGCAAAAAAAACAGGCAATATCAGATTTATTTGGTAGATTTAAAAAAATTCAGTTTATTTCACTATTTAAAAAAACCAAATCACAATCAATGTGGACTAACATGATCATTTACATTTGGCTTTGGTCTGTATTTTTCACAGCTTGCAAATTTGAATGAGATGATAGATTTGAGCATATGCATTCATAAAACAATAATAAATAATTAATGAAACAGCGGGAGGGTGGGGGGGCATTAAGAGGGGAAAGTTATTTTAATGACTGTAAGCGACGGTAAGCCTCTCAAACGGACGGCACAGATGAAAGCAGCCGGGGGGGGGCGTTTATCGCGCAGTCGAACGCTGCGTTTGAAGCAAGTTGCGCTCACTTAATTATGCTCCAATCCTGTCTTAGAGTGAGAGAGAGAGAGCACTGAGACCCGGCCTCAACCCTTGAAACACAGTGCCCCCTCCAGCACTGCAGGTAAACCTGCAGACACAGTGCCCCCTCCAGGACTGGAGGTAAACCTGCAGACACAGCGCCCCCTCCAGGACTGGAGTTAAACCGGCAGACACAGCGTCCCCTCCAGGACTGGAGTTAAACCTGCAAACACAGCACCCTCTCCGGGAGTGGAGTTAAACTTGCAGACACTGTGGCCCTCCAGGACAGGAATTTGACACTCCTCATATAATTTTACCATCTTTTAAAACTTTCTTCTACTTCTCCTTCTCTGTCTTCTTCCTTTTTATGAGGCAGAGAAATTCTCCCTCTTTCTCTGGGCACAGTGCCCCCTGCTGCTCACAGCCCGTAGCGGCGGAACTGAGGGGCCGTCCTGTTTAGTGAACGTCCTGTTCTCTGCGTCCAGTCTGCCTCCCCAATCGACTCAGAGGCACAGGGTCTCCCCCCGTTACCCTTCTCTCCACTGGAGGAGAATACTAAGCAGGGTACTTTCTGAACCTCACAAAAATTCTATTTTTAGCCGGCTGAGTACAAAGTGTTCTCTGGGCTGCACCATTTCCACCCCACTACAAGGGTGGAGTAGTTTTCTTTGGGCTGTACCACCTTTGTATTATTTTTTGTTATTGTTTTTTGTTGTTGTTGTTTTGTTTGCAGTGGGTTGGGATTGCCTTGTTGCTGAACAGCGCCTCCTCTGGCGGTTAGAGGCCACTGCAGACAGCCTGCTCCAGATGTGCAGAGCAATGTGGTCGCTTCGCACACAGCAGCTCAACAAACAGCTCCATGGAACACTTTCTTTTTTTAGAATTAACATGCCTGTCAACAGCTTAAATTATCATCTCAGCACTGAAAGATGGCAAGAGCCAAGAGGCACAGAGTCTCGCCCCGACACTGGAGTCTGATGCCCCGCCCGCTTTAAATTCAGACCTCAGTCACGGGACAGGGCTTCCTGAACTGAATCCCATGCCCCCATAGAGGGTAGGAAGGGCCAGGCCATAGGGCCTGCATAAGACCTGGAGAGGGTAGGAAGGGCCAGGCCATAGGGCCTGCATAAGACCTGGAGAGGGTATGAGGGGCCAGGCCATAGGGCCTGCATAAGACCTGGAGAGGGTATGAGGGGCCAGGCCATAGGGCCTGCATAAGACCTGGAGAGGGTAGGAGGGGCCAGGCCATAGGGCCTGCATAAGACCTGGAGAGGGTAGGAAGGGCCAGCCATAGGCCTGCATAAGACCTGGAGAGGGTATGAGGGCCAGGCCATAGGGCCTGCATAAGACCTGGAGAGGGTAGGAAGGGCCAGGCCATAGGGCCTGCATAAGACCTGGAGAGGGTAGGAGGGGCCAGGCCATAGGGTGTAGATAGGGACTGGAGAGGGTATGAGGGGCCAGGCCATAGGGCCTGCATAAGACCTGGAGAGGGTAGAGGGGCCAGGCCATAGGGCCTGCATAAGACCTGGAGAGGTATGAGGGGCCAGGCCATAGGGCCTGCATAAGACCTGGAGAGGGTAGGAGGGGCCAGGCCATAGGGCCTGCATAAGACCTGGAGAGGGTAGGAAGGGCCAGGCCATAGGGCCTGCATAAGACCTGGAGAGGGTAGGAGGGGCCAGGCCATAGGGTGTAGATAGGGACTGGAGAGGGTAGGAAGGGCCAGGCCATAGAGTGTAGATAGGGACTGGAGAGGGTATGAGGGGCCAGGCCATAGGGCCTGCATAAGACCTGGAGAGGGTAGGAAGGGCCAGGCCATAGGGCCTGCATAAGACCTGGAGAGGGTATGAGGGGCCAGGCCATAGGGCATACATAAGATCTGGAGAGGGTAGGAAGGGCCAGGCCATAGAGTGTAGATAGGGACTGGAGAGGGTATGAGGGGCCAGGCCATAGGGCATACATAGGGACTGAAGAGGGTATGAGGGGCCAGGCCATAGAGCATACATAGGGACTGGAGAGGGTAGGAGGGGCCAGGCCATAGGGTGTACATAGGAACTGGAGATAGTGAGAGGGACCTTGAATACTCTTGAATACTTGCTCTTTGTGGAAAATGAAAAGCTCAAACACAAAGCAAATAGCAATGTGCCAAACCTGCATTGTGTTTAAACAGGTTTAACAAAACAGTGTCAACACACCTAGACATACTGTATGTTTTCAACAACGTGAATTGAACAGATCAAGAGGTGGCATGTGATGAAATCCAGCGTACTCAGGGGCTCCAGGTTCAAGCTAAGTCTTAGGTTGTTAAGTTTGATTGATTTCACCGGCTTGAATTCGATACCTGACTCCATCGATCACTGAAAAAACCCCATAAAAATGGAGATGTAGGAATGAAATCCCAGTGATAACGCTGTTAATTAAAGGATGAGTTCAGATTTTCGAGAGTCTGTCGGACTGCGGTTTCCCCCGAGTTCATTCAGGACTTTGAGCAGAGACTTTAATATTCGCACGTCCTGTCAGTCAGTGGTCACCTTTGACCTTTGGTGCAACAGGGATCGTTCCCTAGGCAATATGCTCTGATAATCTCTGCATAATCACCTACGGATTGAGTTGTTTTTAAATTTAAGTGCTCTCACGCAATAAAATGTTCAGTGTTTAATCAATTCTTAGTGCATACGGTCCCTATAGGACTCATTTGTGCTGTATTCTATCAGCTAAATTCACACTGGACATTTGACTGTGTAATCACATGCTTTTCCTCTGCTTTCATCTGTTGAGATGTCTACATAACATACTATATTTAGAAAATATATTTGACAAGACATCACACAAAAATCTGTGTCTGTGTGTGTGTTTGTGTGTGTGAATGTGTGAAAGGGTGTGTGTGTGTGTGTTTGTGTGTGTGTGTGTGAGAGTGTGTGTGTGTATTTGTAGGTGTGTGTATGTGCGCTACATGTAAGTATTTTTTTTACATTGTATTCCAGGCCAGGGAAAGGAGGGCCACAGCACACCCCTCACCCCCCCGCCTCCTGATTTAATATGAGCAGATGAAAGAGAGGGGGGGGGGGGGGGGGGGGGGGGGGAGGAGGGGTTGGTGAAAGTATTTCTCCTCATTAAAGAGGGTCACTACTGAAAAATCATTCTCTGACAGCCCCCCCAGCTTACAATGCTGCTAACAGTTACCCCCCCATGCCCCCCCTCTAGATAACATGCCACCCTATCCCCCCAGCTTACAATGCTGCTAACAGTTACCCCCCCCATGCCCCCCTGCAGACAACATCCCCCCCCCCACCCCCCCCCACCCCACTGCACCCTGTTACAGTATTCCAGGACTATATTGAAATACATTTTTTTAAATATATAAGTTGCCTTGAAATGGAATCCATAAATATACACTGACTAGAAAATCATGTTTGTGTTATATGGCGGTAGGTTCCATTCTACGTGGGTAGGTTAGGGAGTCCGGCAGCCGGACACAGCTGGACTGAACCGGGAAAAAGTCGCTTGGAATTCTTTATGCGCCATGGACTGACGGGAGAGTTTGCTTTCCACACCTATCAAATGTTAATGGGCAGCCAACAAAACAGATTCAAACGCAAGAGAGTGTACCAACATTCAGAGTTCTGGGGTTTCCGTAAAGATGTAGAGTGCAGTTTGTTTGCTCTCATAACCTCAGAAGGCAAGATCAATGTCAATCTTTGCTTAACAGAGCCAAGTGATCACCTCCCGTCCACGTTCTGGCTCTTCTGTCCCACAAAGAGGTGTGTCTTTTCAAGTGTCAATCACAGCAGTCATCGCTTGGTTAATGTGATGACTGTGCTTAGTATTTAACATCCCGGAAGATTTATTAAATGCACTGTTGCAAAAGTGCCGGAGTGTATTAACATTGCACTATCAACAACTTGTCTGTTAAAGATTTACAAAGCAGTCATTAATACTTTATTAAAACTTAATAAGTAGGCGGGATTTTAAACTCACCTGTAGAACAGGCTGTAGAACGGGGAGCACACTTACACTGACATGCAGACTCATACACACACATATACACATACACAATGCTGACATACACACATATACACATATACACACATACACACAATTATACACACATATACACATACACACACATATACTCATACACACACATATACACATACACACACATAACGCTGA
>NC_057940.1:57239919-57264919 GCF_018555375.3 Anguilla rostrata
AAGATCATCTGTGTTCACACATACATAACATACACATCAGCAGTGGAGCATCTTATCTGCATAAATATACAAAACAAAAACCAGCAGACCCTGCGGCTCCCCAGGACCAGGGTTGGACACCCCTGCTCTACATTCACCCCAGAGCCAGTCACTGTGTTACGCCCCCTACAGGCCACACTAGGGACTGGAGGAGAGCCGGTGAAGGCAACTGGTCACCCATGGGGAGCCAGGTATCTCTGACCGCTGTGGTAACCATGGGAACGGGGGGGGAGAGTGGTCGAGTGACATCAAATCTCTAATATCCTGAGCTGTAGAGACTAACCTGTGCTGTACTGACTGAGTGGCAGAACCACAGGGGGGTCTCTAGATAAAGCGCTCATCCCTGGAGCGGTGACCGTAGAGCCGCCCGACAGGCAGCTCTGTCTTCCTAATGCTGTGAGCTCAGCCTCCCCCCTGCTGGAGCCGGGACCTTCCGGTCTGCAGCTGTCTGTCATTCACCCCTTCATCTCAGCGCCTCTTTGACACAATGCTGCCACCTGCTGGACAACATGTGGCAGTACAGGCTGAGAGAAGCCTTTCACTCCTAAGATTTTGATGAATGTTTGGCACGCACACCCAGCCAGAGGACAGCTGGGGCCCACAGTCCAGTTACCTGAAGTGACTGTGTATCACCAGGCAGATCGACGCGTTAGGTTCACGAAGGGACCACTCCTTTCCTTCACAGTTAAATTTTCAGCGTTTAATCACCTCTGTAAGTATATATGGTCCCTATAGGACTTGTGCATTCCGTTTGAGCTGAATTAGCACTGGACATTATACCGGGTTCTTTGAACTCGAATCAGAGTCAACCAACCTTTCATCTGTACACTCATCGCCTTGGTGACACAAAACATTATTTCACCGGATGATTACTAACTGTAGTACATTAGCAATTGCCACATTCGCCTGGAAGATGCTCTTACCCAGGGTGACACTAATACTTTTTAACTTTTTCAAAAATGCTATTTATTTATCCTGCGAGGATATTTTTTACCTGTGCACGTGCAGGTCAAACACCTGACTCACCAACGTACTGCGGAGCTGGACGCTGAAAGCACTGCGCGAGAGTATGTTACTCAGTGAGATTAAATACTTAAAAAAAGAGAAAGAGAGAGCGGGGATCGACAACTGCTATTATGGAGATGACAAATCGTCAGTGCAGACAATCGTTAAAATACACCAGTAGGTGGCGCAAAAATACTTATTTTAAAAAAATCGTTATTAATAAGGAGACTGTTATCCAGAAGCTGGTGGCAAGCCATCTGGCAGTGATACCAAGAATAAACGCAAATATTAAATAAATCAATGTTTCAATACATCAATCTGTTCATTCTGCTACATTTTCGAGTATAGCCATGCGATTGTGAGGTAACGCAGATACAATAACCCGTATAAGACAGAATTTTTGTCGCCAGTTTTCAATGCTTCAAATGCACTGAACAGTTAGCGCGCTATACACTGATATATACTTAAGTATTATGGTTGGTAATGTTGTATTGGGTATAGATAATCTCGCCTTCATTTTGGAAATAGTCCACAAAGGTTATCACGATGAATTGCACGGAAATTAATTTATTCTGGTTTGTACCACCGACATGGAAGGTTAAGATTTAGTGCGTTTGGAACCTGGACAGAAAGTTTCGCGGTTAAGGCACTACTGACTACTTTTGTAATAGTTATTCCAATTTAGCGAAAGTAGAGCGGTTATTTGCGCTGTTATGCCGAGTATTTCTGGATTTTGTAAGACTGTGGTGTTGTAATCCTAAACCATGTTTGCGGTCAAAAGCGGACTGGGGAAATTCGCCGGCCAATGATAACACGTCTGGTTCTATCATGTTTCTCTCTCTCTAAAAATCCGAAAAATCCCTCTGGTATGGCCAGGCGAAGACTCATAAAACCTGCGGAAGTCTCGCGAGACCTGTGCGGCGGCGTTGCTCCGCGACTCTCCACTATTCACCAAGGGGCGGGTGCGCAATTTAACTAAATAGCCAAGAGTCAACAGCTGGCCCGCTACGTGGGAAAAGTTACGCGTGTGAGTTCGTGTTTCTCTGTGTGTGTGTGTGTGTGTGTGTCAGTGTGTCATAGTCATTTCAGTGGTGTGTGTGTGTGTGTGTGGAGTGGAGGGGTGTGCGTCACTGCGCGAAGGGGGGGATGTCGGACTGTGAAAAATCAGCTACAGAGGCGGCAGCGAGCGTCAACATCATGGGTGAGTCTGTCTCTCTGTCCACTCAAACTGTGCATTTAACTGTACTCGTGGGGTGTTTGTAAATGTTATAACTATCAACCTTAAGCGACTTAAAAAAATGAAATAAAGAAATCTTTGCAAAGTGAGCGCCAGTGAGGTATTTCCTGTCTTTCCCTCCTCGTCTGTGGCTTTCTCGGTCGTTAAGCCAGCTCATCTTAACTGGCTACTAATGTTCATTAACCCACTTGCTAGTGGGGCTGGTAATCTGGTGCTTTACATTTTTACTTTTTTCGGCGATTGCGTGAGATTCTATTTCACGTATTTTGGAGTGGTGACGTCCAGCGAGACGTCTGGCTAACTTAACGTTAGACTCTACTGTCTAGAATCGCTTGCTAGCTACATCAGCTCCACTTAAGCTAACTCCGCTATGTTAGCTTTGGATTTTTATGTGTGAACTAGCCTTAGCTAGTTAGGTAACAGGTAGATGTGACCTGCCACTGGCGTAGAAAAGTCTTGACTTCACGCACAGTTACGCCTAAGGCTAGCATATTGAAAGATTTCACTGAATCAAGTAGCACACTGTAGCAAGCTAACATTAGTTGAATTCCAAGTTTATCGTGATTGCTAATTTGATGTTATTACAGGACAATGATAACCGCTAGCTGATAACAAACATGTTGCGTTAATGTAAGAGTTACAAGTCTGTATTGATCTGGAAAGATTATCTCGCAATGTTAGCTTGTGGGATACGACACAGAATCGCGTAACTAGGTAGTCAGCAAATACAGATGACTGAACTGTGAAATTCATTGAAAACACAATGCAAGTCATCCAGATAGCCCACTGTTAGGTTGCTAAATGTCATTGTCTACTACAATGGTAGAGAGAAACTATTTCCAAATAAATAATTGCGAAACGTTCTAGCAGCATTTAATTAGGTTGTAAACTAATAACATCAGCGTTAGATGCTTTCTTTAATCTGGCGGTAGGATGTTCTGGAAATACTCCAGCTCTCTTCTGTCTGACACTCTCCGGGTGCACGGCTGCATTCTTACATTACCCTGTCTAGTTTGGATATTTTGCTACCACGGGCGTATAAACGTGCAGCTTAGAACAACCTGAGAATGAATGGGACAAGTTAGCCCCTAGTTTGATCATACCCCACAATAACAGATTTGACAGACTATGGCATTATCGTTTCGTCTGTGTCGTGATTTATAAGTATGGTGATTGAGTTTGCCACCGATGATCTGTACCGTGTCCCGTAAAATTGTCTTGTACTGAGAGTACTGAAATGGACAGAGTTGTAGCTACGGGTGAACTTTGGTTTCTTTTTGTGGGTCAGGTATAATCAAAGACCTCTGTTCTCAGATCACCCCGTCACCAGACGCCTATGGCGACGACCAGAGTCCTTGTATTAATACTTAAACTATCGCGACAGAGACCGACCCGGGCATTCCTGAGTTCAGATCCCCGAGGGGTTGTCACTAGTTCACAGTGACGCATTACGCGATTATTATTGCTCCCTTGCTTTTAAAATATCGGCTTTCGCGTGTTTCTTTAGAGAGCTATTGAGTGCTTTTCTCGACGGGTTTGTGCCGGCTCGGAGAGATTAGACAGGTCTTTCTGGCTGACGGTACGCGAGAGCGAGTGCGCGGTGGTGTAGAGAATGAAACGGGCGATTGGGAGCATCTCTGCGCGCCTCTGGGCGAAATGGAAGCCTTGCGTATTCGTTTTCCTCTGAGAAAACTCGGTTGATTGTAATCACGCTAAAAATCACATGCTATTTGAAGTGAACGATTGGTGAGACACGTGACTGCGCGATCCTCCACCATTGCCTGCTTTTTAAGTCTTTTTTTTTTTTTAAGAGACTTGGTCGTAAAGTCCGTACAGTTTTGAACGCTAATATTTTCTCTTGTCTCTCCATGGAATTCCTGCTATGTATTATGATTTCGCTGTTATAAATGCATCCTTTGTGTGGTGCCGTCCCGCGGAGGTCGTCTGAGCAGTAGCCACGGCCGGACGGGCTTTTGTTCCCCTCAGCCCTGCAATAGTGTAGCTTAATGTAGCTAATGAATGGGGCTGCATGGCTTTTCTAATAACGCGTCAAGTTCACTGTGCTTTAACATCTTGTATTTTGTGAACATGGGAACGGCAAATTATTTCGCTTTAATTTCCCTAAAAATGGTCGGTTGTGTTTCTGTTCTATAGCATGAAGTTGTTTGATCGTTGCTTCTTCGGCACCCCCCACCATAACGTTGGAAGGTTAATTTTTCAAATAATATATAAACGCTTTGTCTTGGCGGTGACATTCTCTCGCGATAGCTTACTCTACTCGGGCACAGTATAGTTTAGTCTCTCGCTGTAGCTTACTCTACTCAGGCACAGTGGTCGCCAGGGAAACGAAGGTTGAGTGCATTTTTGCCGTCGGTTTCTCCTGTAAGAACAACGTAATTGCAGCAGCGGGTTAAGAGCAAGTGAGTTTGGTTGATACCTGGCTATGAAGCATTCCTTCTCAGATCACCCAGTAGTGGGCGTTATCCCCTCTGAACCAAGTGAATGCGCTGCACCTGTGCTGTGATGGGGACACTGTGCGATAGGAGGTGCAGGCTTTTAGACATGGTTTTAGCACGCAGGACACTAAACACCTTACAGGGCTTTAATGATCGAGTACAGGCATTAAGCCTGGTCTACTGGTTATGTGGGATATGGAGGTATTCCAGTTGGGAAACTGCTGTGTGTATTTATATGAGCGTTTTAATGAGTATGTACATAGCAAATGAGTGTTTGCATATTTGTGTGTTTGAGTATATCAGAGAGAGTGTTAGTGAACGTGTATGTAATATATGCGTCTGTGTGTCTGCAAGAGAAAGAAAGTATTTGTCTGTGTGTGTGTGTATATATGTGTGTTTGTGTGTGAGAGTGTTAGGGAGCATGTACGTAATGTGTGTGTTTAAGAGAAAGAGGAAGTATTTGTGTCTATGTTTGAATGTGTGTGTGTGTCTGTGTGTGTGTGTATGTAATATGTATGTGAGAGTGTGTGAGCGAGAGAAAGTGTTTGTGTGTGTGTGTGCGCATGAGTGTGCGTGTGAGTGTTTGTGTGTGTGGGTGTGAGTGTGTGTGTGTGAGAGTGTGTGTGAGTGTGTGTGTGTGTGTGTGTGTGTGTGTGCGTGTGTGTGTACCTGCTGCTTGTTTAGTCCTGTAGATTCAGGCGCATCGCACTACGTTTTCTGGCACTTTCCCCCCCCACGACCCTGACCCAGCCCCCCAATACCATGTCCCCCCCACGACCCTGACCCAGCCCCCCAATACCGTGTCCCCCCCCACGACCCTGACCCAGCCCCCCAGTACCGTGTCCCCCCTCACGACCCTGACCCAGCCCCCCAGTACCGTGTCCCCCCCCACGACCCTGGCCCAGCCCCCCAATGCCATGTCCCCCCCCACGACCCTGACCCAGCCCCCCCAGTACCGTGTCCCCCCCACGACCCTGGCCCAGCCCCCCAATACCATGTCCCCCCCCCCCTACAACCTTAACCCAGCTCCCCAGTACCGTGTTCCCCTCACAACTTTGACCCAGCCCAACAATACATTGCCCCCGGCATGCCAGCTATTCCACTGGTGTCTCTACATGGGCCTGCATCCTGTGGAGAGAGAGAGAGAGAGGGGAATGAGAGAGGGAGAGAAATGGAGCGAGAGGGGGGGAGGGTGAGTGAGAGGGAGAGAGAAAAAAAGATTGTTTGTTCAACTGTGGGTCTGAATGCAGTCCGTTCCTTATGAGTGTCTAAAATTAGCGCGCTCTCTCTGTAAGCTTTTGGCAGGACGGTTCTTCAGGAATGTTCTATATCGTCTGTGGTAGTGGCCACTCTGGACTGTATCTCTGTATCGTCTGTGGTAGTGGCCACTCTGAACTGTATCTCTGTATCGTCTGTGGTAGTGGCCACTCTGGACTGTATCTCTGTATCGTCTGTGGTAGTGGCCACTCTGGACTGTATCTCTGTATCGTCTGTGGTAGTGGCCACTCTGGACTGTATCTCTGTATCGTCTGTGGTAGTGGCCACTCTGGACTGTATCTCTGTATCGTCTGTGGTAGTGGCCACTCTGGACTGTATCTCTGTATCGTCTGTGGTAGTGGCCACTCTGGACTGTATCTCTAGAGTCTGTGGTAGTGGCCACTCTGGACTGTATCTCTATCGTCTGTGGTAGTGGCCACTCTGGACTGTATCTCTATCGTCTGTGGTAGTGGCCACTCTGGACTGTATCTCTATCGTCTGTGGTAGTGGCCACTCTGGACTGTATCTCTAGCGTCTGTGGCAGTGGTCACTCTGGACTGTGTCACTAGCGTCTGTGGTAGTGGTCACTCTGGACTGTGTCACTAGCGTCTGTGGTACTGGTCACTCTGGACTGTGTCACTAGCGTCTGTGGTAGTGGTCACTCTGGACTGTGTCACTAGTGTCTGTGGTCTGTCTGGATCAAGTGATGCTGTGAGCATCTATGGTAGTGCTCCATCTTAAACGTGCCACTTGATTGGCTGTAGCAGGCGTGTCTATGAGACGTGGTAGTGGTTCGTCTGGAGTATGAGATGGTGTATGGGGTTGTGGGTGAGTCATTTTATGAGAGCTTTTGACTGATGTATTTTTGGTGACGGTTGTGATGTTGTTGGTTGTGCTCTGCCTGCCTCATGCGCTTGTGTGTCTGTGGTGACTGGATTATACCGCGGACGTCTATGGTATTGGAGTAGGTGACGTGTGCGATTGTGTGACACTCTCGTGCAGGAAGGGAAGTGTGAGACTGGTTTGGAAGAAGTGGCACGTAACCAATGGCGACCGACCGGGCCTTTCGTTTCCCAGAGAAACTGGGGTTCTGGTTTATTCTGTCGTGAGCCCTCTGAGTGAGTGGGCGTGAGTGAGTGGGCGTGGCTGCCATTTACTGTCAATCGGTGAGTCGTATGAGCCAATTGGAAGGCTTGCGCGTTGTAGTGCGAACGTGTCAGTACACACACTCGCACCCACACACACATGCACACACACACACAGCTGGTGGGTTCATCCGACCCATTCAAAGACAGAGAGGACAGGTCAGCCATTTCCCTCACAGGCAACACTGGGCTGTACAGAGCGCCCACTGCAGGAGCAGTTATAGGGGACAGTCTGTAGTTTATAGGCAGTGTGGGCAGGAGGGCCGGTGTGGCCGCACGTTTTAATTTCCTCTAATTAGCCCGGGTCAATTAGCTAATTAGCCGAGCGCCCTTCCACTGTCACTCAGCTTCCCAGTAATGAGGCCCTAGTGTCGCTTGAATGACTGATTAATGAGCTTATTAAGAATGGTAAATGGACTGCATTTATATAGCGCTTTTATCCAAAACGCTTTACAACTGATGCCTCTCATTCACCAGAGCAGTTAGGGGTTAGGTGTCTTGCTCAGGGACACTTCGACACGCCCAGGGCGGGGATCGAACCAGCAACCCTCCGACTGCCAGACAACCGCTCTTACCTCCTGAGCTATGTCGCCGGAGCAGAGGTCAGCGGGAACCCCCGAAACGGATCGGCGGTCAGGGGGAAGAGGGGGTTCCCCGCATCGTGCGCTCGGGGAATTCTGGCCTTGGGTGTTAGCCCCGCCTTCTTTTTGATCGGCCAATGGCTGTGCAGCACAGTTACCCATAATGCTTCAGCGGATAGGCGTACGTTCTCATGCGCTCGGAGTGTCAGGATAAGAGTGCGCGTTAAATCAGCGTGATGTAGCCCTCGCGCTCGCGTTTGGTGGAAAGCTGGTGTGTAACAAAGGCGTCTGAGGAGCTGAGTTCCCCTGCAGCCATCCCCCGCCACAAACCCCCCCCCCCCATCACGCCCCCCCCCCCCCCCCCCCCACCAGCCCCCCCCCCCCCCCCCACACCCCCCGCCACGCCACGGCCTCCCCGTCTCCGATCATTCCGGTGTTCCCTTTGCGCTCTGTGCCGGGCCGATGGCCGATCTAACGGTTCGGCTGAGCTGGGATTTATGTGGTGCTTAATTATGATTTGTGCTCCACTAAAATCTGGGCTGAGGCTGTTCTACTCTGAAGTCTGGGATTTATACCGCTCGTAAGGTTTATACTGTTACTGTCCATACTGGAGAAATATGGGTCTGAATGTCGGTGTGTTCCCGTTCCTGCAGTACTGAAGCTGTGAGTTATAGACTGCAGACTACAGCAGGTACATTACAGTCAGTACAGCCCGGTGTGAGTTATAGTCTACAGCAGGTACATTACAGTCAGTACAGCCCGGTGTGAGTTATAGACCACGGCAGGTACATTACAGTAAGTACAGCCCAGTGTGAGTTATAGACTGCAGACTACAGCAGGTACATTACAGTCAGTACAGCCCGGTGTGAGTTATAGACTGCAGACTACAGCAGGTACATTACAGTCAGTACAGCCCGGTGTGAGTTATAGACTGCAGACTACAGCAGGTACATTACAGTCAGTACAGCCCGGCGTGAGTTATAGTCTACAGCAGGTACATTACAGTCAGTACAGCCCGGCGTGAGTTATAGTCTACAGCAGGTACATTACAGTCAGTACAGCCCGGTATGAGTTATAGACTGCAGACTACAGCAGGTACATTACAGTCAGTACAGCCCGGTGTGAGTTATAGTCTACAGCAGGTACATTCCAGAAAGTACAGCCCAGTGTGAGTTATAGACCACAGCAGGTACATTACAGTAAGTACAGCCCAGTGTGAGTTATAGACCACAGCAGGTACATTACAGTAAGTACAGCCCAGTGGGAGTTATAGACCACAGCAGGTACATTACAGAAAGTACAGCCCGGTGTTGCGGTAAACGCTGTGGTGTGGATCTCATGGTTTATTCACTGCGGTGTTTTGGCGTAGGCACTGCCCGGGCCCTACTGGGCTCCAATTTTAGGAGCGTTTGCTCCTGAAAACTGATGTGTGCTCACTGGAAAAATAATTTAGGAGCACATTCACTAATTGGGATGCGTTGTGCTCCAGAAGATTTAAACTCATGAGCATGTGGACCTTGATTAGTCTGGAACTGTGTCTGCTGAAGTCTACAGTCCCACTATGCTCCTGCAAGACAGCACAATGCCATGCGCTCGCACATGCACACGTCCACACGACAGCAGCACACGCACATGCACAGTCACGCACACACAGACACGCTCACATGCACACAGACATGCACACACAGACACGCTCACACGCACGCAGACACGCATGCACAGACACGCACACACCCACGCACGCACATGCGCAGTCACACATTCTCACACATTCTCACACACGCACGCACATGCGCAGTCACACATTCTCACATTCTCCACACGCAGCACTCCAGTCACACATCTACACACGCCACCACCAGCACATGCGCATCACACATTCTCACACACGCACCACGCACGACAGCGCAGTCACACATTCTCACGCACACCACGCACGCACATGCAGTCACATTCTCACACACGCACACCCACGCACGCACATGCGCAGTCACACATTCTCACACACGCACGCACACGCACGCACATGCGCAGTCACACATTCTCACCCACGCACGCACATGCGCAGTCACACATTCTCACACACGCACACCCACGCACGCACATGCGCAGTCACACATTCTCACACACGCACACCCACGCACGCACATGCGCAGTCACACATTCTCACACACGCACACCCACGCACGCACATGCGCAGCACATTTCACACCCACGCATATGCGCAGTCACATTCTCACACACGCACGCACATGCGCAGTCACACATTCTCACGCACGCACGCACATGCATATGCGCAGTCACACATTCTCACACACGCACGCATATGCGCAGTCACACATTCTCACACACGCACGCACATGCACATGCGCAGTCACACATTCTCACCCACGCACGCACATGCGCAGTCACACATTCTCACACATGCACATCCACGCACGCACATGCGCAGTCACACATTCTCCACACCACGCCACGCACGCACATGCGCAGTCACACATTCTCACGCACGCAGCAATGCATATCGCAGTCACATTCTCCACGCACGCTATGCGCAGTCACACATTCTCACACACCGCACATCACATCGCAGTCACATTTCCCACGTCACACATGCGCAGTCACACATTCTCACACACGCACACCCACGCACGCACATTCGCAGTCACACATTCTCACACACGCACGCACATGCGCAGTCACACATTCTCACACACGCACACCCACGCACGCACATGCGCAGTCACACATTCTCACACACGCAGGCACATGCGTAGTCACACATTTTCACACACGCACACTCAGCTGGTGTGATCGGGGGAAGATGGTAAAAATCCTCCTGTTTCTCAATCAGGATGAGGACTGAGGTATAGAGCCAGAAACCTGTTCTCCGGTGCGTCCCTGCGGTCCTTCTCTCTGCTCTGCTGCATTTTTATTTTCTTGCTGTGTACATGTTTCATGGACATCTATCTGGATTTTTAGAAAACAAAAAAGCTGGGGGTTTTTTTTTTTTTTGAAGAGTCGTGCCTGTGGTCTTGCTGGAGTTGTAACTGAATGAACACACACACACACACACACACACTGAAATGTGTTCTCTTTTTTTGTTTTATACTCATTGTATTTTTGTCCTTCAGAGGCCGGCTCTGGAGTAGGATGTGGATAAACAGATGATTTACCAGCACTTTGAGTGTGTGGGTGGCTGGCCTGGGTCATTTCACTATTCAAAACCCTTTAACCCTTCAGATGCTGGTAAAATTCAGCCAGTTTCGGTGCAGATATCAATCTTCACCAGCGTTCAGAGAAAAACACTTATTTTACATGCTTGTGCTTTAGTGGGCTGAAAATCCTTAGTAATCTGCCGGTGTGGTTTTACCAGCGTCTGAAGGGTTAAAGTTTATGGATGCGTGTTTGATCAGGTCTGCAGCTTCCAGGCTTCCTGAACCCCATTGTGATGTCACAATGAGCTTTATTCGCGCTGAACCTGACAATGGGTGGGGCTATCATTGTGTGACCACTGTCAATCAGTGAGGCGTCTGAACCAGTGGCAGGTTTTTGCTTTCTCTGGCCAACCACATGACTGCAGGCTAAAGGCCTCCAATGGACCTGGAAACCGTTTGGCCTGTGCCACATTATGCGCCTGATCCAGCTCTGTGACTCGGGGCTGGGCGGAAGCTGTTGCTTAATTGTTATCCTTAATCCTATTAGTAGGTTGGCCTTGTAATCTTTTAATACTGATTTTAAACTAATGCTTTTTCTCTGGCAGATAAGCAGGCTAAT
Source organism: Anguilla rostrata (assembly GCF_018555375.3). Taxonomy (NCBI): domain Eukaryota; kingdom Metazoa; phylum Chordata; class Actinopteri; order Anguilliformes; family Anguillidae; genus Anguilla; species Anguilla rostrata. The sequence goes on from NC_057940.1 coordinate 57,251,417, forward strand.
AGCCTGAAAAGCATCTATCTAAAGATTGATTGGTTGAATTATGTTTGACTGTGGATGTACTTCCATTGGGCTAAATCTTTCTTGATTTATAATTTTTTTTGTCTGTTCTCGCTGGACCCTTGGGGTACCCCAAACACCACTACCCCTTCTTCTCCTCATCAACCACAAATTCCTGCAACCTGGACCCCCCTTGGAAACACCCCTATGATGCCTCTGGAAGCAGCTGTAAGTCATTTGCGTTTGTGTTCACCTTTAAAGAGCTTAAAGAAGCAAGCGGAGTGTGTTTATCTGGCAGAGACGGGCTCCGTGCTCGGCTGTAAGACAGACCTGTAATGTTCGTCCGGCTGGGCTGTGTACCCGTGTCCCGAAACGTTCGGGAGGGAAACTCTGCTCCTGCCCTTCAGCCGCCGGAGGGGGAGACAGCACACGCGGAGCGGAGCGCCTGTCCGTCAGCCCGCATATGTCTGTCTGCATATGTGTGTGTGTGTGTTAGTGTGTGTGCAAGCGTGTGTGCGTGTGAGTGCATGTGTGTGTGTGTGCGTGTGTGTGAGTGCATGTGTGTGTGTGTGCGTGTGTGTGTGCATGTGAGTGCATGTGTGTGTGTGTGCGTGTGTGTGAGTGCATGTGTGTGTGTGTGCGTGTGAGTGTGTGTGTGCGTGCGTGAGTGTGTGTGTGCGTGTGTGTGCGTGCGTGAGTGGGGGCACGTGCGTGCATGCGTGTGTGTGTGCATGTGTGTGAGAGAGAGAGAGATTTGAGCGCATGTGCTGGAGTATAATTCTTGCAAAGAATGCTGGGATTTGGGGAGACTGTACCTTATATGGGCGGTGAAGTGACCGTTAGTGGTAAGCAGTATGGTTAAATCTCTGGAGTTGGGTCTGTGTTTCCACAGCAACAGAAGAACCTAGACGGTTACGTGGGCTTTGCCAACCTGCCCAACCAGGTGTACAGGAAGTCGGTGAAGAGGGGGTTCCAGTTCACCCTCATGGTCGTGGGTGAGTGTCCCTGTGCTTCAGGAGGGGGGGTTAGAACATACTACATCACCACTGCTTACGTCACCACTGTCACTACTCAGATCACTCACATCACACACCCCCATACACTCACTCACTCACTCACTCACTCACTCATACACTCACTCCCCCACCCCACTCACCACCACACTCACTCACTCACTCATCACTCACACACATCACACACCACTACACACCATCACTCACTCACTCACTCACTCACTCACTCACCACTCACACACCATCACTCACTCACTCACACACACACACACACACACACACACCATACTCACTCACTCACTCACACTCCACAACACCACACACCACACCATACACACACACACACTCACTCACTCACTCATCACTCACACTCACCACACACACATCACACACACACACCATCACTCACTCACTCACTCACTCACACACACACTACACCACACACAACACACACACACACATACCACTCACTCACTCACTCACTCACACCACATCACCACACACTACACCTACCACACACCACATCACTCACTCACTCACTCACTCACACACACACACACACACATACACACATCATACACACACACACACCATGCACTCACTCACTCACTCACTCACACACACACACATACACACATACACACATACACACACACACACACCATACACTCACTCACTCACTCACTCACGCACACACACATACACACATACACACATACACACACACACACCATGCACTCACTCACTCACCACCACACACACATACACACATACACACACACACACATACACTCACCACTCACTCACTCACTCACCACCACTCACTCACTCACTCACACACACACACACACATACACATCACTCACTCACTCACACTCACCTCACACACACCACACACCATACATCCTCACTCACTCACTCACTCACTCACTCACTCACCACACACACACACACACACCACCACCATACACTCACCTCACTCACTCACTCACTCACTCACTCACTCACCACACACACACACACACACTCACTCACTCTCAGTCACTCACTCACCACACACACACCACACACACTACACCACATACCCCCACACTACACACACCACACACACCATACACTCACTCACTCACTCACTCACTCACTCACACACACACACACCATACACTCACTCACTCACTCAGTCACTCACTCACGCACACACACACACACACACACACACACTCACAGTGTGAGTGTAAAGGAGGGGGTGGCGGTAGCAGTTCCCAGGGAGACGGTCGTGCAGCTCTCTCTCTGCTCTGAGGATGCTGGGTGGGGCCTGCTGGTGGGTGGGGCCTGTGGGTGGGCGGGGCCTGCTGGTGGGGAAGCTTCTGTCCCCCTGTCTGCCCATCCAGCCATCTCTGTACCACTCTCTCTCCCCCCGTCTCCCTCTGTCGTACGCTCTCCCCTCTCCCCCCTCTCTCCCTCTTTCTCCCTCCCGCCCTCTCTCCCTCTCTCACCCCCCTCCCCCTCCCTCTCGCTCTCTCCCCCTCTCCCCCTCTCTCTCTCCCCCCTCCCCCCTCCCTCTCTCTCTCTTCCCCTCTCTCCCCCCCTCTGTCTCCACCCTCTCTCTCCCCCCTCTCCCCCCCCTCCCCCCTCCCTCTCTCTCCCCTCTCTCCCCCCCCTCCCCCCTCCCTCCTCTCTCCCCCCCCCCCCCCCCCCCTCCTGTAGTTTACACAGCTGCTGTAGATTTCCTTTAAAGGAAGTATGCTGGATTCAGCCCCAGTGGCCTGACCAGCCCCAGCTTTACCCACAATCCCACCCTGCCTGTGGCATGGTTTACCCACAGTCCTCTCTGCCTACAGGTTTATTCTGCACGTGTCTGCAGACCCGCAGGGGTCAAACTCAGGGAAAGCGTTGGACAGAGCATGGAGCCTGTGCTTGTTCCAGCATCCTGTCCGAACACACCACTGTGTGTGAGTGTGTGTGTGTGTCTGCATGTGTGGTGTGTGTGTGTGTGTCTGTCTGCGTGTGTATGTGTGTGGTTGTGAGCATGTGTGTGTGTGTGTGATTGTGAGCGTGTGTGTGTGTGTGTGTGTGTGATTGTGAGCTTGTGTATGTGTGTGCACGTATGCATGTTTATTCTTGTATAGCTTAGACAAATCAGACAAATTATGATTCATGGTCAGATTTGATGATGTAGCCTTACAACTTACTTGTCTGTTTTAGTCTGTTCCGATTGTGGTCAGGTGTTTCAGAACAGGCCTGTGCCTGTAAAGCATTGTGGGAAGGGTGAGTGGGGCATTGGAGGCTCAGTAGGTTGAGGAAAAGAGGGCGTGAGCAATGCCTTTCAGTCTGAGCGTGCTCAGTATGACTGTGCAGAACTAGGCCCTTTGGTTCTGAGCATGCTCAGTATGACTGTGCAGAACTAGGCCCTTTGGTTCTGAGCATGCTCAGTATGACTCTGCAGAACTAGGCCCTTTAGTTCTGAGCGCGCTCAGTATGACTCAGTGCAGACCTAGGCCCTTTGGTTCTGAGCGTGCTCAGTATGACTCTGCAGAACTACGCTGTTTGGTTCTGAGCACGCTAAGTATGATTCAGTGCAGAATTAGGCCCTTTGGTTCTGAGCACGCTAAGTATGACTCAGTGCAGAATTAGGCCCTTTGGTTCTGAGCGCGCTCAGTATGACTCAGTGCAGAAGTAGGCCCTTTGGTTCTGAGCATGCTCAGTATGACTCAGTGCAGAACTAGGCCCTTTGGTTCTGAGCACGTTCATTGTGACTTAGTGCAGAACTAGGCCCTTTGGTTCTGAGCGCGCTCAGTATGACTCTGCAGAACTAGGCCCTCTGGTTCTGAGCATGCTCAGTATGACTGCAGAACTAGGCCCTCTGGTTCTGAGCGCGCTCAGTATGACTCAGTGCAGAACTAGGCCCTTTGGTTCTGAGCACGCTCAATATGACTCAGTGCAGAAGTAGGCCCTTTGGTTCTGAGCACGCTCAGTATGACTCAGTGCAGAACTAGGCCCTTTGGTTCTGAGCGCGCTCAGTATGACTCTGCAGAACTAGGCCCTCTGGTTCTGAGCGTGCTCAGTATGACTGCAGAACTAGGCCCTTTGGTTCTGAGCGCGCTCAGTATGACTCAGTGCAGACCGAGGCCCTTTGGTTCTGAGCGCGCTCAGTATGACTCAGTGCAGAACTAGGCCCTCTGGTTCTGAGCGTGCTCAGTATGACTCAGTGCAGACCGAGGCCCTTTGGTTCTGAGCGTGCTCAGTATGACTCAGTGCAGAACTAGGCCCTCTGGTTCTGAGCGCGCTCAGTATGACTCAGTGCAGAACTAGGCCCTCTGGTTCTGAGCGCGCTCAGTACGTTCCCACGGCGTGCGTGCCAGTTCTCTGTCTGTGTGACGGATGAGGCCGGGCTGGGAATGTGGGCAGATGTGTGTGAGAAGCCAGGACCTCCCCGACTCGGGAGCGACCTTTCCCAGAATGCATGGGAGGGGTGCTCCGTTTTGGGCTTTGAATGAACATAAGACTGCATCCTGATCTGTGTCTGACACTCGCCATGCTATGAAACTACCGTGAAGCTTCAGGAAACACACCGCTGCTGCCGTCCGGCTGGGAAACGCTGCTGTTCAGAAACAGAGATGGCTCATTGGTTGATTGATTAGTTGAGTGATTGATTGGTTAGTTTAATTTGTTAGTTAAGTGATTGATTGTTTGGTTGATTGGTTTGTTCAGAGATAGTTTGGTTAGTTGAGTGATTGATTGGTTAGTTTTAGAGGTTAGTTGAGTGAATGATTAGTTGGTTGATTGGTTAGTTAACTGATTGATTATTTGGTTTATTGGTTAGTCGAATGAGTGATTATTTGGTTGATTGGTTAGTCGAGTGATTGATTATTTGGTTGATTGGTTAGTCAAGTGATTGATAGATCGCTGACACCTCAGGCTCCTCTGTCTGTCATTATCTCTCTCTCTCTCCCTCTCTCTCTCTTTTTCTCTCTCTGCTTCACTTCATCTTATTTTCTCCATCTCTTGTTCTATCCACCTCTGCCTGTCTCTTCCTCCATGACCGTATATCACTTTCTCTTTGTCTTGCTCTCTCATTGTTCCTCTCTCCCCTCCCTCCCTCTGGTTCCAGTCCAGCTCATATTGTGCTCTGTTGGCATGCCTTCCCAGTGTGCATTGCTGCCAAACCCCGGTCACACGCGTGTGATGTATCATATGATATGATGGCCAATAACAGCAGTGGATGGATGCTTTTTCTTCTCCGTCATCCTTTCTTCCCCCCTCCACTCTCTTCTTGTCCCCCCGCCCCCAACATCTTTTCTTTCTCTCGCTTTCTTTCGGTTCAGTTCCGCTGAAAAGAGGTTTATAGGCATGCCACTAAACGGTGTTCTGTTGCCTGAGTTTGTTTAAACCAAAATGACAAGACACATTCTACAACCTTCTGTTCTTCTCTTTTCTCTCTGTCCCTCCTTTTTGGCGTTCCTCCTTACGTTTCTCTCTCATTTTCTCTCTCTCTTTCCCCCTCCTCTCTCCCTCTCTCCCCTCCCTCCCTCCCTCTTTGAGCTGGGCATATCCGGCTTTGTAACGTCATGTCAGGGTTATAGTCTCTTTTTCTTATTTTTTTCTTATTCATGCACCATGTATCCATGACAATAGATTAAGTTATGGAAAAAAGGATAATAAACTAACAGTTATCAAACAGGCAGAATTATGAAATGGTTAAGCTACATGTTCTGATGAGCATTCAGTCCCACTGCTGTACTGTAATATGGCACAGGGAGCGGGTGGGCGTGGCACAGGGAGCGGGTGGGCGTGGCACAGGGAGCGGGTGGGCGTGGCACAGGGAGCGGGTGGGCGTGGCTCAGGGAGCGGGTGGGCGTGGCACAGGTTGCGGGTGGGCGTGGCACAGGGAGCGGGTGGGCGTGGCATGGCTAGCGGGTCGGCGTGGCACAGGGAGCGTGTGGGCGTGGCTCAGGGAGCGGGTGGGCGTGGCACAGGGAGAGGGTGGGCGTGGCTCAGGGAGCGGGTGGGCGTGGCTCAGGGAGCGGGTGGGCGTGGCACAGGGAGTGGGTGGGCGTGGCACAGGGAGCGGGTGGGCATGGCTCAGGGAGAGGGTGGGCGTGGCACAGGGAGAGGGTGGGCGTGGCATGGCTAGCGGGTGGGCGTGGCACAGGGAGCGTGTGGGCGTGGCATGGCTAGCGGGTGGGCGTGGCTCAGGGAGCGGGTTGCTGTGGCATGGCTAGCGGGTGGGCGTGGCACAGGGAGCGGGTGGGCGTGGCATGGCTAGCGGGTCGGCGTGGCACAGGGAGCGTGTGGGCGTGGCTCAGGGAGCGGGTGGGCGTGGCTCAGGAAGCGGGTGGGCGTGGCATGGCTAGCGGGTAGGCGTGGCACAGGGAGCGTGTGGGCGTGGCATGGCTGGCGGGTGGGCGTGGCTCAGGGAGCGGGTTGCTGTGGCATGGCTAGCGGGTGGGCGTGGCACAGGGAGCGTGTGGGCGTGGCTCAGGGAGCGGGTGGGCGTGGCACAGGTGGCTCAGGTCCAGGTAAGTAGCAGGGCCCAATCTCCTGCACTGTTTCCTGCTTCTCCACTCTGGTCCCAGGGAATGTGAGGAATTCCCAGCAGCCGGCAGTTTTCCAGAGTCAGAGTGCATTTGATCCTCGCTTCTGTGCAGATGTCCTAAACTCTCTCTCCCCCCCCCCCCCCGCTCTCCCTGCCCCGCCCCACCCAACCCCCCGCAGGAGAGTCCGGTTTGGGGAAGTCCACCCTCATCAACTCCCTGTTCCTCACGGACCTGTACTCCCCGGAATACCCTGGACCGTCCCACAGAATTAAGAAGACCGTACAGGTAGAGAACCTCCCCCTTACTGCTTAAACGTGTGCTGTCAGCCATCTTAACTGATGAGCTTGTTTGGCTGTGATGGAGCTGTTTGAAGTTCGCTGCTCTAGAGTAGTCCAGCAGGCCCCCTGGCAGTTTGCACCAATCTGAGGTCAGCCTGCTGACCTGTGACCTCTGACCTGTGGCCTGAGGGCTGTTGTAATGCAGGTGTGCTCATTTCCCAGACTGATGTCTCTGCCGTGTGTGTGTGCATGCATGCATGTGCATATATGAGTGTGTGTGTGTTTGTGTGGTGTGTGTGTGCGTGTGTGTATGTGTGTGTGTTTACCCCATCACAAGGGTGGAGGTACTGTAGGCATGCTTAGATGACTCGTATCAAGATGTGCTTGTTGTTTAAACCACACTTCTGCTGAATATTTGCACACAGTCCTTCCTGTCCCCCTCTTCATCATCGTCATCATCATCATCAGCTCAGCTGCACTCAGCACTGACCAATCACAGCTGTTCCTGACACCTTAACCCTAACCCTGACACCCTGGTATTCCAATAAATTACAATGCGTCGCTGAAACTGTGACTATTTTAACACTGCATTCCGGGATAAAGTCCTTTCGCGTAACATACAGTTGCTTCGAAAATGACATCTGTGTGACATTCTCTCTCTCCCTCTTTCTCTCTCCCTACCTCTCGCTCTCTTCTCTCTGCCTGCCTCTCTTCCTGTCTGTCTCTCATTATCTGTCTGTCAGTCTGTCCCCAGTAGATCACATGACTTGTTTCTCTAAACTTTGCCAGTTGCTCTTTGCTTTGTGTTATCGTCTCCAGAACAGACATCTCAGCTTCCCGTCCAATCACAGGTCTGTGTTTAAGCTTCCGACCTCAGTGTGACCCCTGTGCTCATTACGCACGCTCTCACACGCACTCACACATACACACACACACATGCACATGCACATGCACACACGCACTCACACATACACACACACACGCACACACACATGCACTCGCCCACATACGCACACACATGCACTCGCACACATACACACACACACACATGCACACGCGCACACACGCACGCACACACACTCACGTGCACACATACTCACACGCACACACGTAAGCGCAGCGCTCTGATTGGCCAGGGGAGATAATCGGCTTTGTGATCAGGCCTGCGTTTGACTCGCATGCCGCCGCTTCCCCTATCGCTCTCTCACATCAGGAAGTGGACGGGGAGAGACAGGAAGTGCTGTTAAAATGGCGTGTAGAAAAGTAGAGAGCAGAATCGCTCAGCACAGTCTAATCACTGCTGGGGTTTCCTGGAGCACAGGCACTTGAGCTGAATTTATTAAATACCTGGCTGTTTAAACGCAGAAATGTGAGCTGTGGGTGCAAGCGTGTGCTTAAAGCCTGGGTCTAATGTACCAAGTGACCACAGGCCAGCTACACTGTGCTGTGCTCAAACAGAACACCAGCTACACTGTGCTGTGCTGTGGGTGCGAGCGTGTGCTTAAAGCCTGGGTCTAATGTACCAAGTGACCACAGGCCAGCTACACTGTGCTGTGCTCAAACAGACCTCCAGCTACGCTGTGCTCAAACAGAACTCCAGCTACACTGTGCTGTGGGTGCGAGCGTGTGCTTAAAGCCTGGGTCTAATGTACCAAGTGATCACAGGCCAGCTACACTGTGCTGTGCTCAAACAGACCTCCAGCTACACTGTGCTCAAACAGAACTCCAGCTACACTGTGCTGTGCTCAAACAGAACTCCAGCTACACTGTGCTCAAACAGAACACCAGCTACACTGTGCTGTGCTCAAACAGAACTCCAGCTACACTGTGCTCAAACAGAACTCCAGCTGCTCTGTGCTGTGCTCAAACAGAACTCCAGCTACACTGTGCTGTGCTGTGGGTGCGAGCGTGTGCTTAAAGCCTGGGTCTAATGTACCAAGTGACCACAGGCCAGCTACACTGTGCTGTGCTGTGGGTGCGAGTGTGTGCTTAAAGCCTGGGTCTAATGTACCAAGTGACCACAGGCCAGCTACACTGTGCTGTGCTGTGGGTGCGAGCGTGTGCTTAAAGCCTGGGTCTAATGTACCAAGTGACCACAGGCCAGCTACACTGTGCTGTGCTCAAACAGAACACCAGCTACACTGTGCTGTGCTGTGGGGCGACGTGTGCTAAAGCCGTCTAATGTACAAGTGACCACAGCCAGCTACACTGGCTGTGCTCAAACAGACCTCCAGCTACTCTGTGCTCAAACAGAACTCCAGCTACACTGGCTGGTGCGAGCGTGTGCTTAAGCCTGGGTCTAATGTACCAAGTGACACAGCCAGCTACACTGTGCTGTGCTCAAACAGAACTCCAGCTACACTGTGCTCAAACAGAACTCCAGCTACTCTGTGCTCAAACAGAACTCCAGCTACACTGTGCTGTGCTCAAACAGAACACCAGCTACACTGTGCTGTGCTCAAACAGAACTCCAGCTACACTATGCTGTGCTCAAACAGAACTCCAGCTACTCTGTGCTGTGCTCAAACAGAACTCCAGCTACACTGTGCTGTGCTGGACGACGTGCTACACGCTGGGCCCAGACTGTACACGTGCCACAGCCAGCTACACTGTGCTGTGCTCAAACAGAACCCAGCTACACTGTGCTGCGGGTGCGAGCGTGTGCTTAACCCTGGGTCTATGACCAAGTGAACGCCAGCTACACTGTGCTGTGCTCAAACAGAACTCTCACAGCTCAGCTGGGGCTCAAACAGAACTCCAGCTACACTGTGCTGTGGTCGAGCGTTGCAAGCCTGGTCTATGTCCAATGATCACAGCCAGCTACACTGTGCTGTGCTCAAACAGAACACCAGCTACACTGTGCTGTGCTCAATCAGAACACCAGCTACACTGTGCTGTGCTCAAACAGAACTCCAGCTACGCTGTGCTCAAACAGAACACCAGCTACACTGTGCTGTGCTCAAACAGAACTCCAGCTACGCTGTGCTCAAACAGAACTCCAGCTACACTGTGCTGTGCTCAAACAGAACTCCAGCTACACTGTGTGTCTGTGTCAAACAGACTAGCTACCTGTGTCAAACAGACACACCAGCTACACTGCGTGCTGTGGTGCAAACAGAACTCCGAGCTACACTGTGCCAATACACAGCCAGCTACACTGTGCTGTGCTGAGGCTCGACGTGTGCTCAAAGAACCGCTACATGTCCAAGGACACTCCAGCTACCTGTGCTGTGCTCAAACAGAACCCAGCTACACTGTGCTGTGCTGTGGGTGCGAGCGTGTGCTTAAAGCCTGGGTCTAATGTACCAAGTGACCACAGGCCAGCTACACTGTGCTGTGCTCAAACAGACCTCAGCTACGCTGTGCTGGCTCAAACAGAACACCAGCTACACTGTGCTGTGGTGCGAGCGTGTGCTAAGCTGGGTCTAATGTACCAAGTGATCACAGGCCAGCTACACTGTGCTGTGCTCAAACAGACCTCCAGCTACACTGTGCTCAAACAGAACACCAGCTACACTGTGCTGTGCTCAAACAGAACTCCAGCTACACTGTGCTCAAACAGAACTCCAGCTACTCTGTGCTCAAACAGAACTCCAGCTACACTGTGCTGTGCTCAAACAGAACACCAGCTACACGTGGTGCTCAAACAGAACTCCAGCTACACTATGCTGTGCTCAAACGGAACACCAGCTACACTGTGCTGTGCTCAAACAGAACACCAGCTACACTGTGCTCAAACAGAACTCCAGCTAAACTGTGCTGTGCTCAAACAGAACTCCAGCTACACTGTGCTCAAACAGAACTCCAGCTACGCTGTGCTCAAACAGAACTCCAGCTACACTGTGCTGTGCTCGAACAGAACTCCAGCTACACTGTGCTGTGCTAACAAACAGAACTCCACAGCTACACTGTGCTCAAACAGAACACCAGCTACACTGTGCTGTGCTCAAACAGAACTCCAGCTACACTGTGCTCAAACAGAACTCCAGCTACACTGTGCTGTGCTCGAACAGAACTCCAGCTACACTGTGCTGTGCTCAAACAGAACTCCAGCTACAGTGCTCAAACAGAACTCCAGCTATGCTGTGCTCAAACAGAACTCCAGCTACACTGTGCTGTGCTCAAACAGAACTCCAGCTACAGTGCTCAAACAGAACTCCAGCTACACTGTGCTGTGCTCAAACAGAACTCCAGCTACACTGTGCTGTGCTCAAACAGAACACCAGCTACACTGTGCTGTGCTCAAACAGAACACCAGCTACACTGTGCTGTGCTCAAACAGAACTCCAGCTACGCTGTGCTCAAACAGAACTCCAGCTACACTGTGCTGTGCTCAAACAGAACTCCAGCTACACTGTGCTCAAACAGAACTCCAGCTACACTGTGCTGTGCTCAAACAGAACTCCAGCTACACTGTGCTGTGCTCAAACAGAACTCCAGCTACACTGTGCTGTGCTCAAACAGAACTCCAGCTACACTGTGCTGTGCTCAAACAGAACTCCAGCTACACTGTGCTGTGCTCAAACAGAACACCAGCTACACTGTGCTGTGCTCAATCAGAACTCCAGCTACACTGTGCTGTGCTCAAACAGAACTCCAGCTACACTGTGCTGTGCTCAAACAGAACTCCAGCTACACTGTGCTCAAACAGAACACCAGCTACACTGCTGTGCTCAAACAGAACACCGGCTACACTGTGCTGTGCTCAAACAGAACTCCAGCTACACTGTGCTGTGCTCAAACAGAACTCCAGCTACACTGTGCTCAAACAGAACACCAGCTACACTGCTGTGCTCAAACAGAACACCGGCTACACTGTGCTGTGCTCAAACAGAACTCCAGCTACGCTGTGCTGTGCTCAAACAGAACTCCAGCTACACTGTGCAGCTTGTGTGTCACTCCCCTCACCCCCACCCCGTATAGCTGAGCTGCAGTCAATGACAGTGTTTAGTGTTCAGTAAGGGGGGGGATGTTGGGGGTTACCGGTGAGGTAAGGATTGTGTCAGTCAGTGCCTAGCCTAGCGTGTGCCCTGCCCCACATTAACGCATTGTGTGTGTGTGTGTGTGTGTGTGTGTATGTGTGTGACTCATGTGGTTTTGCTTGCCCACAATAAGCCCATTGAAATTTGTGCCGTATTCCCTCCCAAGCAATGCGTCCCCCCGAACACTCTCACAAACGTCACACCACCAAACAGCACAACAACACACACGACACTACAGCACACAACACCGCACACAACCTCGCACACAAACGCCACTACACAGACACACGCGCACACAAACGCACACCACACACACCGCACACACAGCACACACACGCACACAAACCACACAACCACACACCCCACAGACACACTCGCACACAAACACAAACACACACACACACACACTCACAAACACAGACACACTCATACACAAATGCACACATACACTCACACACGCAGCGTTGTTTCAGTGTGTCATACTCATACATGTGTGGGACCCTGTTGTCCGCTCCCTGTGTTTCCATGAGAACGGTCACCCTCGCACCCCCCCCCAGCTCTGTAGACGTTCTCACAAAGCTGTGAGTTTAAAACGTACTGTTCAATTGAGCTACATGACCCCCCCAGCCCCCTGGGCTCTCTCCTCCCTCTCTCTCTCTCTCCCTCTCTCCCTCTCTCTCTCTCTCTCTCTCCCCCACTTCTCTCTCCCTCTCTCTCTCTCTCTCTCTTGGGACATGGATTACTTTTCCCAGATTCCTGTAATCTGTGCACTGATCCTGTTTGCCCAGAGGACACACCTCCTCAGCTCGCTTGCACGAGTTTGCCGTCTTAGAAACATCATAGAGCCTGTCAGTCACATTCTTTTTTTTCATTGTGACATCATAGAGCCTGTCAGTCACATTCTTTTAAAAAAAAATTTCTTGTGACATCATAGAGCCTGTCAGTCACATTCTTTTAAAAAAAAATTATTGTGACATCATAGAGCCTGCCGCTGGTCCTTCAGCTTTGTTGAGCTAATTAGTGGAATCAGGTGTGCCGATATATTGTGCAGATATATTGAAGCAAAGTGTATTGTGATGATGCGTGTGGGGGTGGAGCTTCAGCCTCAGGCTTCCTGTTTTCATGACTCATTTTTCAGCCCTGCTGACCTGGTTGATGCTTCTTGTTTCTGTCACCTTGGATGTGTTTGTTTGCTGCCTGTTTTACACAAGAGTCTGTTACATCATTTTTTCTGTTCCCTGATTGGCTCAATCAATCAGTCCCATTGATTGGCCAGTCGGCCGCTTCGTCAGGCAGTCAGGCCAATGACTCGCAAAGTGAGAGTTAAAGTAACAGTGCTGAGAGACTAAGGGTAGACCCGACCTGATTTTCTTTGTGTGTTTTGTCAATGGAATAGTCCAAGAGACTGATTAAAGGAGGGGGTTGAGCTGACGGCTGTGTTTGTTGCAGGTGGAGCAGTCCAAGGTGTTGATAAAGGAAGGGGGGGTTCAGCTGCTTCTCACCATTGTTGACACCCCGGGGTTTGGGGATGCCGTGGACAACAGCAACTGGTAAGCCTCAGACTGAATGCGTGTCTGCGTTTACATTTATAATGAGTCATTTAGCAGAATGACACACACAAAGGTGTGTGTATCCGGGCATGTATCCCGGCGCGTATCCGGGCGCGTATCCCGGCGCGTATCTGGGCACGTATCCC
>NC_057940.1:57272419-57307419 GCF_018555375.3 Anguilla rostrata
GTGTGTGTGTGGTGTGTGTGGTGTGTGGTGGTGTGTGTAGTGTGTGTGCGTGTGTGTAGTGTGTGTGTGTAGTGTGTGTGTGTGTAGTGTGTGTGTGTATGTGTGTGGTGTGTGTCGTGTGTGTGGTGTGTGGTAGTGTGTGTGGCTGTGCGTGTAGTGTGTGTGCTGAGTGTGTGTGTGGGTGCAGGTGGTGTAGTGTGTGTGCGTGTGTGTTGTGTGCGTGGTGTGAGGTGTGTGGTGTGTGTGTGTTGTGTGTATGTGTGTGTGTGTGTGAGGTGTGTGTGTGTGTGTGAGGTGTGTGTGGTGTGTGTGTGTGTGTGTGTGTGTGTGTGTGTGTGTGTGGTGTGTGTGTGTGTGTGTGGTGAGGTGTGTGTGTGTGTTGTGATGTGTGTGTGTGTGGTGTGTGTGAGGTGTTGTGGGTGTGTGGGTGTGTGTGGGTGTGTGGTGTGTGTAGTGGGTGTGTGTGTGTGTGTGTGTGAGGTGTGTGTGTGGTGTGTGTATGTGTGTGTGTGTGTGTGTGTGTGCGGTGTGCGTGTGTAAGTGTGTGTGCGTGAGTGTGTGTGTGTGCGTGTGCGTGTGTGGTGTGTGTGTAAGTGTGTGTGCGTGTGTAAGTATGTGTGCGTGTGTGTGTGAGGTGTGTGTGTAGGGTGTGTGTGTGATGTGTGGTTATGTGTGGTATGTGGTGGTGTGTGTGGTGTGGTGTGAGTGTGTGGTGTGTGTATGAGGTGTGTGTGTGAGGTGTGTGTGTGTGTGTATGTGTGGTATGTGTGTGTGTGTGTGTGGTGTGTGTGTGAGGTGTGTGTGTGTGTGTGTATGAGGTGTGTGTGCACGCCTGTGTTCTGTTGTTCATAAACCCGTTTGGTTTCCATGCAGGACCGCCTGCCTCTGGCTGTTGTCGGTAGCAACACCATCATCGAGGTGGACGGGAAGCGTGTGCGAGGGAGGCAGTACCCCTGGGGCGTGGCCGAAGGTGAGGAGGGGGCGGTTTACGGGGGGTCAAAGGTCAGAGGTCAGGGCAGCAGCAGCGCCCCAGGTCTTCTCCCTCCTGGGTATCACATGCTCCAGCCTCAGGTTGCCATGGACACGGCAGGCTCACAGTACTGTCGCCACGGCAGCCTTCCATAGTAACAGCATCCAGCGTCCACCCGCCAGATTGCATTCCAGAGTCTCCGTACCAGCGTCAGGAATATTTCACCAAAAACAGAACGGGAATTTCACAGATATATCTTAACTGAAGACATCAACCTGTGCAATTGTTTTTATTTGTCTGGTAGGAGCTGGTAGCCTTAACCCAGGGCTGCCCAATCTTGTTCCTATAGATCTTCTGTTTTGTAGGTTTTCATTTCAACCCTAATTTGACACACATGATTCTCATGGAGATCTCTAGCTGTTGAATGAGATACGCTTTGTTTGGGTTGGAGTGAACACCTACAGGACGGTAAATCTCCAGGAGCAGGGTTGGGCCGCCCTGCTCTAGCTGTTGAATGATGTGGGCTTTGTTATGGTTAGAGTGTAAACCTACAGGATGGTAGATCTCGAGGAGCAGGGTTGGGCAGCCCTGCTCTAGCTGTTGAATGAGGTGTGCTGTATTATGGTTAGAGTGTAAACCTACAGGACAGTAGATCTCTAGGAGCAGGGTTGGGCCGCCCTGGGTTTACCGGAGCCAATTTCTTGCGTTTGTTGTTTTGCATTATTAATGATTATTTATAGAGCTGGAAGTGTTTGTTTGTTTGTTTGTGTAAATGGCACCTTGTGTGTAGTGGGTGTGCGTGTGCTGTGCCTCATTTTGGCAGTTAAGCTCATTTTCATCTACAGCCCCAGCTCAGCTGTGCCTCTCCTGGGACTGAAACCTGCAGCTCCCCCAGCGGGTTCTAACTGTTGCTCCGCACCGCTGTAATTAATGAGCGCAGAGACGTGTTTCTCCCGCGTGTCCCGCGTTATGGCGGCGATGCGGTGTTAGAAACCTGCCGTTATATAAAGCAGCACGCTGATGTTTTTAAACAGAAAGCAGAGAGAGAGTCTGTTCTGATGTCTCTGTGTCGATGGAAAACTTTCTCTTTTGTCATCCTTTTTAAATGCTGAGAGGAAACGACAAACCACAGAAAAACGTCTTTTTGCTCTCCAGACTTGCACTGTCGGTCTCTAGCAGCAGAGCACGTCCCAGTCTGCCTGCGGCCCAGACTTCCTGCCTGTCACAGGAAACCAGCGACAGGAAGCGGTCACCTGAGTCGCTGTCTGGCAGCGACTGAGCAGCCAGAGACATGACGAGATCACAGCCTGGGGTGGGGCTGAGCGGGTATGGGTGTGGCTTAGCATGTGGGCTAGGCAGGGCTGAGCGGGTATGGGTGTGGCTTAGCATGTGGGCGGGGCAGGGCTTGGCAGCTCGTGTACTGTTGCTGACTGTGCCTTGCGACTCCTGTCTCTCAGAAATGATTCACTCGAGCGTAGAGTTTACTCTGTCTGTCCAGGAACTAATTACACAGCAATAAAAAATCTAACTTAAGTAAAAAAGGGACAAGAGTTGTGACATGACTGGGACATGCATTTAAATTTAAGCTAGCGAGACAGGCGCATTTGATTTGATTGTGCTGCGCTTGTAAATCCTGATAGATTCCAAATCTGCTCACACAGCCCTGTACATACCCCCCCTCCCCCATTTCGTGTGGGCCACTTCTCTGGGACGTTCCCCTTGCCTGGAATGTGACCCCGGCGACCCTCTGTCCCGCCCCCCCACCCGGCGTTCCGCAGGGGTGTCGTAGGGCATTTAACCGCCGCTGGAGGAACATTCTGGAAGGGAGAAATCCACACTCCTGAGATCACCACAGAGGAGGAGTCCGCAACCTCTTAAACTCCCAAAATTAAGAACCGGCTCCTTTGATTGGCCACCTTTTCCCTCCTTCTTAAACCCCACCCCTTTAGAACACTCCCCAGCAGTAACTTCAAACCGGCAGCTCTAAACAGGAGACTGGGCCTGGTGGCTGAAATGTGTCACTGCAGCTGTGGGAGGGCACAGTCTTTGTTCTACGGGACCGTGTCCTTGTGCGTTTGCTGGTTTTTTTCCCACTGTAACTGTTGAGTGTGGAGGAGGCAAGGAAAAAGCGTGACTCGCTAATTTGACACACTTGATGGTGAAGGAAAGAAAGCCTGAGGAAGCTGGTTGGTGCTCTGATGCGTGTGACTTTGCTTCCCCCTGCTGGTCAGTCCTGGTAGCACAGACTCTGCCATAGTGCAGTGACGGTAGAGGGAACTATATGTGCAGCTGTGTGGTGTTTATGGCTGTGTGGCATCTGAAACACTGTACAGTGCAGCTGTGTGGTCTCTCTGTAGTGCAGCTGTGTGGTCTCTCTGTAGTGCAACTGTGTGGTCTCTCTGTAGTGGAGCTGTGTGGTCTCTGTAGTGCAGCTCTGCGGTCTCTATAGTGCAGCTGTGTGGTCTCTGTAGTACAGCTGTGTAGTTTCTCTGTAGTGCAGCTGTGTGGTCTCTCTGTAGTGCAGCTATGTGGTCTCTGTAGTTCAGCTGTGTGGTCTCCACTGTGCAGCTGTGTGGTCTCTCTGTAGTGTAGCTGTGTGGTCTCTGTAGTGCAGCTGTGTAGTTTCTCTGTAGTGCAGCTGTGTGGTCACTCTGTTGTTCAGCTGTGTGGTCTCTCTGCAGTGCAGCTGTGTAGTCTCTGTGGTGCGGGCTGCGTGGTTTCTCTGTAGTGTAGCCGTGTGGTCTCTCTGTAGTGCAGCTGTGTAGTTACTCTGTAGTGCAGCTGTGTGGTCTCTGTGGTGCAGCTGTGTGGTTTCCTGTAGTGCAGCTGTGTGGTCACTCTGTTGTTCAGTTGTGTGGTCTCTCTGCAGTGTAGCCGTGTGGTCTCTCTGTAGTGCAGCTGTGTAGTTACTCTGTAGTGCAGCTGTGTGGTCTCTGTGGTGCGGGCTGTGTGGTTTCTCTGTAGTGCGGCTGTGTAGTTTTTCTGTAGTGCAGCTGTGTGGCCTTTCTGTAGTGCAGATATGTGGTCTCTAGTGCAGCTGTGTGGTATCTCTGTAGTGCAGCTGTGTAGTTTCTGTGTGGTGCAGCTGTGTAGTTAGTGCAGTGGGTCTCAGTGTGCTGTGATTTCTGTAGCAGCTGTGTGGTCACTGTTGTTCAGTTGTGTGGTCTCTCTGCAGGGCAGCTGTGTAGTCTCTGTGGTGTGGGTTGTGTGGTTTCTCTGTAGTGCAGTTGGGTGGTCTCTCTGTAGTGCAGCTGTGTAGTTTCTCTGTGGTGCAGCTGTGTAGTTGTAGTGCAGCTGTGTGGTCTCTGTAGTGTAGCTGTGTGGTCTCTCTGTAGTGCAGCTGTGTAGTTTCTCTGTAATGCAGCTGTGTGGTTTCTCTGTAGTGCAGCTGTGTGGTCTCTGCAGTGCAACTGTGTGGTTTCTCTGTAGTGCAGCTGTGTGGTCTCTCTGTAGTGCAGCTGTGTGGTCTCTGTAGTGCAGCTGTGTGTTCTCTCTGTGGTGTAGCTGTGTGGTTTCCCTCTAGTGCAGCTGTGTGGTTTCTCTGTGGTGCAACTGTGTGGTTTCTCTGTGGTGTGTGATGTCTCCCTGTGCCTGTCTAACCCCCCCCCGTCTGTTCGCAGTGGAGAACCCTGAACACTGTGACTTCACCATCCTGCGGGACATGCTCATCAGGTACGCCCAGCCGTGTTCAGCACCCTGAACATACAGTCCCCTTCAGCACCCTGAACACACAGCCGCGTTCAGCACCCTGAGCACACACACATGGAAAGGGGTCATTATCTCACTGTCCCAGTAAATAGCCCAAATAATGATGAACACATTTACACCAAGCGAGAGGCGTCAGTCTTTCTCGCTGACTCAGCAGCCTGACGTCACATCCAAGTCCTGCAGTGTTAGAGGGCCGTTGGTACAAATGACTCCCTGGTTTGTACATTAATTTCACTTGTACCTAAAGCCACCAATCACCCAACAGAGAAATGTGTTCTTTCTGAAAGTGGCGTACCTCAAATTTTATTTCTGTTTTCCAAAAGAATCCCTAAAATATGATTGAAGTGGAAAGTCTGGTTTTACATTACATTACATTACATTACAGGCATTTAGCAGACGCTCTTATCCAGAGCGACTTACACAACTTTTTACATTGTATCCATTTATACAGCTGGATATATACTGAAGCAATGCAGGTTAAGTACCTTGTACAACGGCAGTGTCCTTACCCGGGAATCGAACCTGCGACCTTTCGGTTACGAGCGCAGTTCCTTACCCACTGCGCCACACTCTTTTGTGTGGAAAGTCTGGTGTGGTGGCTGGATGTGGCAGCGTGCTGTAACTGTTCTCTGCCACTGGGTGGCACTGCTGTGCATGTTTCTCTCTCTGTCTCTAGGACCCACATGCAGGATCTGAAGGACGTGACCAACAACTTTCACTATGAGAACTACCGCAGCAGGAAGCTGGCTGCCGTCACCTGCAACGGCATGGACAACCACAAGAGCAAGGGTCAGCTGACCAAGTGAGTCCTGCCCCCATCGCGCCCCCACAGTCAGCGAGCCGGGGTCTGGACTCCGGCACTCAGAAGTGCCCTGAACCACAACCTGAATCAGGACCAGAATCAGAACCAGAACCACATTTTAACCAGATCTGAACCTGAATCAGAACCTGAAACTGAATCAGAACCTGAAACTGAAACCGAATGAGACCCTAAACCAGAATCAGAACCTGAACCTGAAACACAGTGAGACCCCCAAACCAGAATCAGAACCTGAACCTGAAACACAGTGAGACCCCCCAAACCAGAATCAGCACCTGTACCTGAAACACAGTGCGACCCCAAACCAGAATCAGAAGCTGAAACACATTGAGACCTCCAAACCAGAATCAGAGCCTGAACCTGAAACACAGTGAGATCCCCAAACCAGGATCAGAACCTGAACCTGAAACACAGTGAGACCCCAAACCAGAATCAGAGCCTGAACCTGAAACACAGTGAGATCCCCAAACCAGGATCAGAACCTGAACCTGAAACACAGTGAGACCCCAAACCAGAATCAGAACCCGAACCTGAAACGGAAATGATATTCGGAACCAGAACTCCAGTAGTTCTCACTGATTCTGCCCTAGCAGTGAAGACCAGCTCATAGAGTTTCTGTCCTCCTGAGGTCTTTACATCTCAACCTCTTTATGCAGGTCAGGAATCTGCTATTAAAATAAGACTTGGTGATTAATACTGCATTCTGCATGAGGGTCCTGGCAGAGTTTTATCGTGCATGGGAATCGAACTAGTCGCCATCTGTCTGCCTGATCCATTAACGTACTCCTAAACACAGATAGTGTGTAGGTGCTGTCACTGTTACCTGAACTCGTCAGAACTCCATAGTGCTTTGGTTCCAGCTGGGTACCCCTTTATCCAGGCTAATGGCTAATGGCTGACTCCACCCTATATACTAACCCCTTTACTCAGGCTAACGGCTAACTCCTCCACATATACTAACCAGTGACAACAGACACCCACTAACTTCATTCTGTCTTTCGGTCTCCTGTTTATTTATTTATTTATTTATTTATTTTTCAGTTAATAACCTCTGTCTTTTTTTAAATGCATGGTTTTTTGTCTTTTTTGGTTTCTGCATGCTAAGTGTGTGTTTCTATTTTTTTAGATTTGACACAGGTGAAGGCATGTAAGTGTCAATTTCAGTTCTTTCAAAAAACTTACAAAAATTAGAACTTACCTAACTTACCTTTGTGTCCACCTGCCCTCCCTGCTTGTGTGAACTGAGCTCTCCCAGGACCAGCATGTGTGTGTACGCGTGTCACGTGTGTGTCATGAATGTGCCGTGACGTGTACTGTATGTGACCTGTTGCTTCCTTAGCTTTATGAAGCTGTGGCCATGATGTCATTCACTATGAACTCTGACCTGTGTGTGTGTGTGTGTGTGCGTGTGTGCGTGCATGCGTGCGTGTGCATAGGAGCCCCCTGGCGCAGATGGAGGAGGAAAGGAGGGAACATGTGGCGAAGATGAAGAAGATGGAGATGGAGATGGAGCAGGTGTTTGAGATGAAGGTCAAAGAGAAAATCCAGAAGCTGAAAGACTCAGAGGCTGAGGTATGGAACACTGCCTCTAGACACATCACTACTGCCTCTCAACCCATCTCTACTGCCTCTAGACCCCTAGACACATCTCTACTGCATCTAAACACATCTCTACTGCCTCTAGACCTCTAAACCCATCTCTACTGCATCTAAACAAATCTCTACTGCCTCTAGACCTCTAAACCCATCTCTACTGCATCTAAACACATCTCTACTGCCTCTAGACCTCTAAACCCATCTGTACTGTCTCTAGACCTCTAAACCCATCTCTACTGCCTCTAGACCTCTAAACACATCTCTACTGCCTCCAAACCTGTGAACACATCTCTACTGCCTCTAAACACATCTCTACTGCCTCTAAACATGTGATCATATCTGTACTGCCTCTAAGCATGTCTCTACTGCCTCTAAACCTGTGAACCCATCTTTACTGCCTATAGACCTCTAAAACCATCTCTACTGCCTCTAGACTTCTAAACCCATCTCTACTGCCTCTAGACCTCTAAACTCATCTTTACTGCCTCTAAACACATCTCTACTGCCTCTAAACACATCACTACTGCCTCTAAACCCATCTCTATTGCCTCTAGACCTCTAAACCCATCTCTAATACCTCTAGACCTCTAAACCCATCTCTGCAGCCTCTAAACATATCACTACTGCCTCTAAACACATCTCTACTGCCTCTAGACCTCTAAACACATCTCTACTGCCTCTAAACACATCACTACTGCCTCTAAACACATCACTACTGCCTCTAAACCCATCTCTACTGCCTCTAGACCTCTAAACTCATCTCTACTGCCTCTAAACCTCTAAACACGTCTCTACTACCTCTAGACCTCTAAACACATCTCTACTGCCTCTAAACACATCACTACTGCCTCTAAACCCATCTCTACTGCCTCTAGACCTCTAAACTCATCTCTACTGCCTCTAAACCTCTAAACACATCTCTACTGCATCTAAACATGTCTGTACTGCCTCTAAACATGTGAACACATCTCTATTGCCTATAGACCTCTAAACCCATCTCTACTGCCTCTAAATACATCACTACTGCCTCTAACCCTGTGAACACATTTCTACTACCTCTAAACACATCACTACTGCCTCTAAACACATCTCTACTGCCTCTAGACCTCTAAACACATCTCTCCTGTCTCTAAACCTCTGAGCACATCTCTACTGCCTCTAACCCTCTAAACACATCTATACTGCCTCTGAACCTCTGAGCACATCTCTACTTCCTCCAAACCTCTAAACACATCTCTACTGCCTCTAAACTTCTGAGCAGATCTATACTTTCTCCAAACTTTAAACACATCTCTACTTCTTCCAAACCTCTAAACCCATCTCTACTGCCTCTAAATGTCTGAGCACATCTCTACTGCCTCTAAACCTCTAATCACATCTCTACTGCCTCTAAACCTCTAATCACATCTCTACTGCCTCTAAGCCTCTTTAAAAATGTGCATGTGTTTGTGTGCATGCGTGCTGCAGCACTAGTGAAGTAAATGCTAAATGCCTGTAATGTAATGTAATGTAAGTATTATTACCGCTCTTATTACCTTACTGCAGCAGTGTTGTGCTGACCCCTGTCTGTGGCGTGCGGTACTGCAGTTGTACTGCAAGCAGTGTTATTCTGACCCCTGTCTGCGGCGTATGATACTACAGCAGTTTTATACTGGCCCCTGTCTGTGGCGTGCGGTACTGCAGCAGTGTTATACTGGCCCCTGTTTGTGGCATGTGGTACTGCAGCAGTGTTATACTGGCCCCTGTCTGTGGCGTGTGGTACTGCAGCAATGTTGTACTGACCCCTGTCTGTGGCGTGCGGTACTGCAGTGGTACTGCAGCAGTGTTGTGCTGACCCCTGTCTGTGGCATGCGGTACTGCAGTTGCAGAGGCGTCATGAGCAGATGAAGAAGGGTCTGGAGGCGCAGCATAAGGAGCTGGAGGAGAAGCGGCGGCAGTTTGAGGAGGAGAAGAGCAGCTGGGAGGCGCAGCAGCGGCTGCTGGAGCAGCAGAAACTTGACGCCTCCAGGTACAGCACACCTGAACACCACACATGAGCCCCCCACCTGAACACTTTTACCTGAACAGCTAACCTGAACACCACACATGAGCCCCACACCTGAACACTTTTACCTGGGCACCGTGTTCTGAGACCCACACCTGAACAGCATGACTGAGCAACATTCCTGAACATACACTTAAACAGTACTGGTCATAAGTGCACACACATCACCCCAGAGACACACACTGATATATTACTGCTGAAAAACTCTCACCCGGGGTCGCGGTCAGTCGAATTTAAATTCTGCCCAACTGCCACTCTGAGGAGGAAGGGGTTCTCCAATCAGCAGCCAGCTCTCTGCGGAATGTGTTACTAACTGGTGAGGTCAGGTTCCTGAGCGATGAGTCTTCTGCCCTCCTCCTCCCTCCTTCGTTTCTTTCTTTTTCCTTAAGGGTGTGTAAAGGTGTCTGAGCTGAGACCCAAACACAGAGTCCATATTGCGTTGGGCATTCCTTAAATATGGTCGTCACTGCCCTGAACGAGGTCACATGACATCACTCGTGCGATGGGAAATTTTACTCTGTACCTTTCTAGAGCCTTGTTTTTCATGGCTACTCCATAGTACTGTTTTTGGTTGAAAATGTATGAAAACATATTTTATTTTCTTTCTGACTATTTTCTGCTATCACCCTCTCTCCTTCTCTCCATTCCTCTCTCTCTCTCTCTCTCTGTTGCAGGACTTTGGAAAAGAATAAGAAAAAGAAGATCTTTTCATAATTTGCCATCCTGAATTTTCATTGTTCTGTTTGGACCAATAGAATACGTCCTGCTTTGCATGTGGGAGGGGCCAGAGCGGGGCATTGTGAGGACCAAGGTTGTGATTGGTCGGGGGGGTGGCTGGCCGTGGTTTATCTTCCAACAGGAGGCTGTGGCCATCGGCGCTCCACCCCGTCTTCCTGTTTCTAAGCGTCAGCCTCTCTCATGACTCTACAGTCCGATTCATTCTGAGAAAACCCTTCTCCATGTTGAACAATCACTTTCTATTCACGTTTACTTTCTGTCTCAGACACACGAACGCACACATTCTCTCACATACTCGGCAGGTGTATCAAACCTTGCAGGCTCAAACGCTCCTTTCTTTTTATGAATAACAGTTGTTTTGCTCTTACCCTCACCCTTAAAAAAAACATAATAAAATAAAAATGTTCACTTTCTCCATTTCTTGTAATTTAAATTATCTAGCCATGGACTGGCATGTATAACTCCTACTCATGTAATGTTTCGATTAGGTTATTATAATTATTCTTAATTATATATTTTTTGTTGTATTATTTTGTTGTTATTTTTTCCATATATTGGCCTGCTAATCCTTGTTTTTGTTTGTTTGGACTTTGTACGCTAGAGAACTCTGTTTGGGGGGGGGTTGTCTGTGAGTGTTGAGCCACGGCATTGGGCAGTGTAGAGGGAGTGGGCGGGCGTGTGGCAGAGAGGCCCCTCCCCCTTGTGGCTTCGCTGAGTAGTGACTCTAGCCACGACATTTAGCTTCATTTATATACCGCAAATCTTTTTTTTCTTCTTTTTTTGTTTGTTGTTTTTTATTTGTTTGTTTGTATTGTACAAAGTCACATAATAAACTTGTGATGAAACGTTAAATGGGAGGAGTTCTTTTGTTTTAAAAAAGGAGGCGGGGCTTCCAGAAGGGGGCGGAGACGCGGATGAAGCGCCCAACGTTCTTCAGCAGCTTCCTCCTGAGAGAAAATGGCGCAATCAATCAGTCAATCAACCAAACGCCATGTTCTGCTAAGAAAACAGTCTGTGAATAACAGGTTTTGTGTCTTGTGAGTGAGCAGCACAGAAGTCTGGGTAATATATGCACAGGTTCTTGCTGTTATTCTGCAGTAACAGCCGCTATGCAGACTCTGTTCAGACGCAGACTAGTCTGGTTTTTGTGCATCTGAGTGATGCTTTATTTCCTTTATCTCGAACCTCAAAGGGCCGAATATGTGTCTGTGCAGCGTAACCTGTCGACTGGACTGGCTGGGCTTCAGCAGAGCCAATCAGAATTCAGGAAACCGAACTTGCAAACTGGAATGTACACTGCGAGATGCTGTAGAGCACAGGTGTGGACACAAACATACACACAAACACACTCACACACAAACATACACACAACACACACACACACACACTAACACACTCACACTCACATACACACACACACTCACACAAACACACACTCACACACACAAACATACACTCATGCACACACACACCCACATACACTCACACACACACACACACACACACAGAAACTCACACACACACATGCACTCACATACACACACACTCACACACACACACACTCACAAATTAGGGTTGAAATGAAAACCTTCAGGATGGTACATCTCCTGGAACAGGGTTGGGCTGTGGTTGTGGGTTTTTGTTTTAGCCCAGACCTAGACACCTGATTCAACTAATTAATTAATCATGGTCCTCAGTCAAGATCTTTGTTAGTAGAATCATGTCTTACTGCTGGGCTAAAACAAAAACCTGCATCCACTGCCCAACCCTGTTCCAGGAGATGTACCGTCCTGTAGGTTTTCATTTCAACCCTAATTTGGCACACCTGACTGTAGTAATTAGCAGCTCAACATCTCTAGCTGTTGAATGAGGTGTGCTTTGTTAGGGTTGGAGTGTAAACCTACAGGATGGTAGATCTCCAGGAGCAGGGTTGGGCAGCCCTGCTCTAGCTGTTGAATGAGCTGTGCTTTGTTAGGGTTGGAGTGTAAACCTACAGGATGGTAGATCTCCAGGAGCAGGGTTGGACAGCCCTACTCTAGCTGTTGAATGAGGTATGCTTTGTTAGGGCAGGAGTGAAAACCTACAGGATGGTAGATCTCCAGGAGCAGGGTTGGGCAGCCCTGCTCTAGCTGTTGAATGAGGTGTGCTTTGTTAGGGTTGGAGTGAAAACCTACAGGATGGTAGATCTCCAGGAGCAGGGTTGGGCAGCCCTGCTCTAGCTGTTGAATGAGGTGTGCTTTGTTAGGGTTGGAGTGAAAACCTACAGGATGGTAGATCTCCAGGAGCAGGGTTGGACAGCCCTACTCTAGCTGTTGAATGAGGTATGCTTTGTTAGGGCAGGAGTGAAAACCTACAGGATGGTAGATCTCCAGGAGCAGGGTTGGGCAGCCCTGCTCTAGCTGTTGAATGAGCTGTGCTTTATTAGGGTTGGAGCGTAAATGTACATGACGGTAGATCTACAGGAACAGGGTTGGTTACCAGTGTTTTAGAGAGTGTATCTGGTGTTGAGAATAGAATTGATTAAAACATATATATGTGTAGTGATGTTTATGACCGGTAGGGGGCTGTAAACTGTCAAGGCTGAAACTTGACAGTGAGTGAAAAGTGAAAACTGAAATCAGGCCACTACACAGTGTCAGGGGTAGAGTGGACTGCTGTGGAGTGGTGTGTGAGAGTGTGTGTGTGTGGTGTGTGTGTGTCACGCTCTCTCTCTCTCTCACACACACACACACAGACTGGTTGACCCCTGCTTGGCACCACTATCACCCTGCCTCTTCGGGGGGGTGATTTGGGCACAGAAGGCAGAAGGGAGGAGCTGGCGCTGAAGTGTCTCACACTGGCTTGAGTAAGAGTGCAGACTGAAATGCAGTCGTGGCTGAGCGCCATGCAGTAGATTAAATCACCCTGACCAGCAGATTCCAGCGCAACCCAACATTAAATCAAGGACTCCGGCTGATTGAAGCCATTTGGTTCTCTTTATAAAGATGCTGCATTTAAAACAACCAGTAACAATACACTTGTGTCTTACACCTTACGTATATGGACTGTGGCTACAGATTCAACATAACCTACTGAAGATAGGAGTCTTTCTCCTTCTCTCACTCCATCTCTTGCTTCTTTGGTCTGCCCCGCTCTCTCCCTTGTTCTCTCTCTGTGCTGTAGTGGTATACTCTCTCTCTCTCTCTGTGCTGTAATGGTGTACTCTCTCTCTCTGTGCTGTAGTGGTATACTCTCCCTCTCTGTGCTGTAATGGTATACTCTCCCTTTCTGTGCTGTAATGGTGTACTCTCTCTCTCTGTGCTGTAATGGTGTACTCTCTCTCTCTGTGCTGTAATGGTGTACTCTCTCTCTCTGTGCTGTAGTGGTATACTCTCCCTCTCTGTGCTGTAATGGTGTACTCTCTCTCTCTCTGCTGTAGTGGTATACTCTCCCTCTCTGTGCTGTAATGGTATACTCTCTCTCCGTGCTGTAATGGTATACACTCTCTACTTTCTCCCTCTGGGTTTGGTTGCCCTACTGCACAGAAATGGGACCTGAAGCTTCCTGTCTCATTGTATTGAAAGTTATCAGGGTTTTTTTTTTTTACGGGGGTGGAGCAGAGACAGCCCATGTTTAGGGAACATGACAGCTATTTTGAGAACAAGGCTGATATTTCTGGAACATGACCATTGTTTAGCTAACATGACCAATATTTAGCGAACAGGACCTATATTTAGCAAACAGACAAATATTTAGTGAACAGGACCAATATTTTGTAAACACGACCAATGTTTAGTGACCAGAACAAATGCTTAGCAAACAGGACTGATACTTACCAAACATGACCATTGTACAGGGAACAGCGTCAGTGTTTAGGAAACAGGATCAGTGTTTAGGAACAGGACGGGTGATTAGGGGAACAGGCTTAGTGCTTAGAAAACAGGATCAGTGTTTAGGAAACAGGATAAATGTTTAGGGAACAGGACCAGTGTTCAGGAAACAGGATCAATGTTTAGGGAACAGGATCAGTGTTTAGGAAACTGGATCAGTGTTTTAGGAACAGGACAGGTGATTAGAGAACAGGCTTAGTGTTTAGGGAACAGGATCAGTGCTTAGGAAACAGGATCAGTGTTTAGGGAACAGGATCAATGTTTAGGGAACAGGATCAATGTTTAGGGAACAGGATCAGTGTTTAGGGAACAGGATCAATGTTTAGGGAACAGGATCAGTGTTTCGGAAAAAAGGATCAATGTTTAGGGAACAGAATCAGTGTTTAGGGAACAAGACCAGTAAGGGCACTGACCTGGGGGGTAAAGACTCTGCTGTTACTGTAAAGACATGCACCCCTTCCAGTCCTCCTGTGCTGACTGTGGGGGGAGTCACGTGTCTGTATTGCCTAATAATTATGATTACTTTCATAGCTGGCATGGTGCAGTGCCTTTTGGCCTCCCAGCGACTTTGGGCCCCATTACCCCAGCCCCTCCGACCCCCAGTGCCACTGCTAACAGGTCCATGGCTAAAACTCAACTGTAAAAAAAATATTTAAAAATGTAAAACTCAAAATGACAATGAGTTTACTTGACAAGTATATGACAAAACTGCTATACTCATCCATAAAGCTTGCCTTTTTAAAATTTGAAAGTGGTTTAAAAGGTCATTTAAAGGTGTAACATGGTGGTTTTCACACTTTCTCGGTTTTATGTGCTATTTGCACAAGGGGCATTGAAGAAACACGATGAGTAAAGTATTACATATGTCCGTTCTTTATTTTTGGAGAAATATGCGTTTTAAATGTATCGTCCTATTTTCAGCCGGTTGAGAACGTTATCAACGCAGTGCGTCCCAAGTACAGTAACCACTCCCCTTTCCACGCCACGTAAAGAAATCTGACTGGACACACCGTCCTGCTACATGTGTGCTGTGAAGTTTAGGTAGCAAACAAGAAGGCTGAATCCTTCTAACGTAATTTACATAGAAACTATACGCTCAGATCGCCTAGTTTCACTCACTGTGGCCAAGCGGAATCGATAACGTTTCAGAAAATATATAACTTTAAAAGGTTTAATTCAATCCTCTACTGGGACTTGTGCCGTTTATTGAGGGTGTGAAAGAAAATTTCGGTGCCGCTGACTATAATCGAATGTTTTTCAGATTTACCGTTCGATTGAGCAAGTATCATTCAAAGTATATTTTTATGGGTTAGTGCTGCCCGATTGTGCTAGCTACTTCACATTAACCTTGTACGGCAATCAGTAAAGGCTAAAGCACAGCACCACTTAATTATTGTCACTTCTATCACCACTGTAATGAACTAAAAGAAAAAAGGCGACAAACGACCTTTTCTGTGAGAAATGTATTGTCGAGCTCACGCGCATACACTGCTGGCGACATTCTAAAACTACGTTTTGCCATCCCTACAGTCAGTCAGATTGCTGTGATACCTCATTCTAAATAGATAACTCGTGACCCATAGTTTTGTGCCGCTGGCTTACAGGCAAGACAATGCAAATATTTGACTAACGTTAGGATCACTTATTAGAGTGCCTTTTAAGGACTATTGGACTATCTCTGGTTGGTTATATTCGTTTATAGATAGCTAGCTAACGTTAGCTAGCTATGTAGTTTGCTTTCATAATGTAATGTTATCGATAACGGTAGCTAGCTAGTTTGCTTTCATAAGTTGTGGTTTTATCTTAACTTGGCTGGCTAGCTAGCAAAAATTATTATTGGATATAAGTCAACGTCCTTAGCTGTCGATACTTGATATACTAAGTTAGATAGCTTGTGAAAATTCAGTCTCCCAAGATGAGCGCGTATCATGGAGGTAGCTATGGTAACGTGCTCGGTCTGTCAATTATAGCTAACTGACAGTTCTCATTACCACGCCCAGACAGTTCGGGTGAACCTTTATATTGAGAAATTTAGGCTTAGAAAAATACGTTTTAAAATACATTTAAATGACTGAATAATAAAAAAAATTATGCACATTTGTTGTTGCCTAAAGACAACTGACAAGTGTCACATTCAACCACCATGTTACTCCTTTAAGAAATATGGGCCTAAAGTCTTGTGAATTCTCATATCAGAGATATTTGGCTATATTGCTATGACTGGGTAAGCCCCAAATTTAAAGGCATGTTTGTTTGTTTGTTTGTGTGTGTGTGTGTTGGCCTACCCCCCCACCCCCATATGAAATGTTGCGATCTTACTCTAATAACGTATAATAATGAAACAATACAAATTGTATTACACACACACTGTGTACACACACAGACACACATACGCGCAGATACACACTGTGTACACACACGCGCACACACACACTGTGTATACACACACGCAGACGTACACAGTGTGTACACACGTGCACGGCTACAGTCACTTACTCGTGATATTTAAGCTCTCCGTATAGAAGCCAGGGACACCGGACTATTAAAGCCAGAGAAAAACATTGTTTGGGCCAAATGCGCATGGAATACATTACATTACAGGCATTTAGCAGACGCTCTTATACATTGCCAAAGGATAAAAATCACCATACACATGGAATACATTACATTACAGGCATTTAGCAGACGCTCTTATACATGCCAAAGGGATAAAAATCACCATGCACATGGAATACATGGCCAATTAAGGGATAAAAATCCCATTAATCTTTCCCTGGCGCGGGGGCTTGATGTATGCTGGACGCGTAAAAACACTTACCCAGGGTTTACGAACGCTTTTCAGAGAGAATCCCCGAAGAACCCCGCGCCAGTGGGGACGCAGCGAACGGTTTTCGGTCTCGTGGTTACGCAAAGGGACCCAACTAATTGCGTGGTCGGTAGCCTCGGAGATTAAATGGCTTCGCAAAATCTAGGCTTCCTGAGTTATATGTTAGTTTACGAAGTCTAATCCCTGCGTGAAGCAATATTATTGAAAGCTTATAATAAGCCTCCCCTTTGCCCTCGCTTTACAGAACACACGCAGTTAAAATAACTAAGATCACATAGCGTGGATATTGAAGCTCTCCGGGTTGGCCTATGATGTTAAAAAGTAAATGAGAAAAAAGCATCTTGCTGATTCATCCTACTCTGGCAGGTCCTCAAATAGCATTTGCTTTTTTTTATTTATGTATATGCACTAAGCCAGATACTGTACATTTTTATGATTCTTTATTATTAATTTATTCTCTAGGTTTTGCAACCCACCCACATCGCACAACATGGAGACACTGTCAGAAGAAATTGTTTCCGCAATAGCGATAATGCAATTAAAAATATATTTTGATCAAGCATCGACTACAAAAATGACTTGAAAATTGAATCCATTCATGAAGGGGATCATTAACAAAATAAAATTTAAAAAAAAAACATTTTTTGTAGTTATTTTGAGCGGAAATTTCCATTCTTTCTGTGGGACGCAGTATAATTTATCAAAGGTGTGAAGGTATAAAATGTGTTTTTAATATCAAATGAAATATAATCATGCTGCAGTGTAATCATCAGCTTTTCGGTCCAGTCGAATGTGATTGGCCAGTCCCGCCTGAAGCCCCACCCATTGGCTCAGTAGTGAGACAGACTTGTGGGTGAGCGGTGCACGCAGCAACGTTTGGTCTTCAGAAAGGTGGCAGGGAACTGTTTGTACCTAATTCGCCTGAATGCCAACAGAACTGGAGCAAGGACACGCGCAGGGAGGTTTGTCGGGAGTTCAAAGAGCCAAATCCGGTGGACTACGGGGATTTGGATTCGTAAAGATTACCGAGGCAAACGGCTGATAGTTTTCCCCGTACCTGTCAGTCCTGCTGCCACCAACTTCAGACCGGAATGTAGCTCGTCGTTTGTTTGTTAATTTATATTGCTGTCACGTTTGGATCTGCCTTTGCATGCCGCCTATCTAGCCCAGTTTCGGTCAGCCACTCTGTTCTTTTCCACGTTCGACACGTGCATTTCCCCCTCCCGTTTTCTTCCCTGTGTTTGCTATGGTTTCACGCCCAGGTGTTTGACGGTGGATATGGGGGGTAACTTGGGTTGTCACCGCTCGATCCCCAAAGACCCAACGGATTTGTGTCAGAGCAAGCGCAAGTTCAGTGCGGCGTGCAACTTCAGCCACATCCTGGTCAACCAGGAGCGGCTGAACATCAACACGGCCACGGAAGAGGAGCTGATGACCCTGCCTGGGGTGAACCGCGCCGTCGCGCGGAACATCGTGGAGTACCGCGAGTGCATCTGCGGCTTCAAGAAGGTGGAGGACCTGGCGCTGGTCAGCGGCGTCGGCGCCGCCAAACTTGAAGTCATCAAACTTGAGATCTGCGTCAGCAGCCGGACCAGCTCCTCGCAGCACTCCCCGTCGTCGCTGCGCAAGGATCACGAGCACCTGCCGTGCACCGGCATGAACATCAACACCGCCACGCCGGCGCAGCTGATGAGCATCCGCGGCATCACCGAAAAGATTGCCCACAACATCGTGCATTATCGCTCGGCCAACGGACCCTTCAAGAGCATCGAGGACCTGGTCAAAGTCGACCACATAAACTCCTCGCTGCTGGACAAGATCAGGTTCCAGGTTTTCGTGGAGCGCTCCAGAACACCCTCCACCAACACCAACGGCGGGCTGACGGGCACGACCAGGTCTCACCCGAGCCCGACATCACTTAGCCTGCAGAGCGAGGATCTCGACCTTCCACCCGGCGGACCGACGCAGATAATCTCGGTCCGCCCCAACGCTGAGCCATTTTCGGGCATGCGGGAGGGCAGAGCGGTGGTCCGCGTGGCCACCTGGAACTTGCAATGTTGCTCGAGCGAGAAGGCGAACAACCCCGGCGTTAAGGAGGTCATTTGCATGACGCTGTTGGAGAACGAGTAAGTTACCTGTCTGTCCACAGGCGAGGTGATGCGTGTTGTTGTGACATGATTTTTGCACGGGAAACAGCGAGTGTCAACGTGAGTTTAAGTGTCTTTTGTCAAAGCGAGGAATCGCCGGGTTGTCGGCTAACTGCCACGATGTGCCATCTAAAACGCGGTTTGTCACGTAGCCTACTGCATCATTTCTCTGGCACGAACTTGCTGGCACGAACTCGCGCACCCGCGAGATTGATTGTTTCCACAATAAGTGGCGCATAGTTTGTTTGTTAATACACAATGGGCCTCATTCACAAAACTTTTCTTAAATTATACTTACTTTTGCTCTTAAAATGTTCCTACGAAATATAAATATGGGATGCATGACATGCGTTCAGACCTTTGTTTTTGTGCATATCCCAGGTGTGTGACATAACGAATGCTGGCTGTTTGTAAGTTTTATGCGCAATCCTGTTCATGTGATTAGCAAAGGGAAACAGCCAGGAACAAATACAAATAAAAAAAAAATGATGATTGCAGAAATGTTCCTGGAAACGTTCTTACACACAGTTTACGATCAAATGTGATCGTATGCATGTTTTGTGAATGAGGCCCAATGATTATACACACACACACACACACACACACTCTCTGCATTGATGCACTTTTTGCATGGCCATAGATGAGGCAGCATGTTTTTTTCCCACTGTAAATCATAAGGTCAGAGGTGCTTTTAAAATGCAGTATAATATTAATTAATTAATTCATTCATTCATTCCTGGAACACACTGCAGAAGAGATCAGTCAGCAGACATATAAGAAGGTTGCATGTGGCATGTGCACCATGCAAGAGGCGTTGAAACCTTTAACAGAAGGGCTTCACCATATCAAACCTTAATCAAGGTAGTAAATATATAAAACAGGTGGACAGCAGACCTGTCGCTCTGTCCCAGCTAGCTGACCTGTCGCTCTGTCCCAACTAGCAGAACTGATGCTCTGTCCCAGCTAGCAGACCTGTCACTCTGTCCCAGCTAGCTAACCTGTCGTTCTGTCCCAGCTAGCTAACCTGTCGCTCTGTCCCAGCTAGCTAACCCACCACTCTGTCCCAGCTAGTAGAACTGCTGCTCTGTCCCAGCTAGCTAACCTGTCGCTCTGTCCCAGCTAATAGAACTGCTGTTCTGTCCCAGCTAGCTAACCTGCTGCTCTGTCCCAGCTAGCTAACCCACCACTCTGTCCCAGATAGTAGAACTGCTGCTCTGTCCCAGCTAGCTAACCTGTCACTCTGTCCCAGCTAGCTAACCTGTCATTCTGTCCCAGCAGCTAACCTGTCGTTCTGTCCCAGCTAGCTAACCTGCCGCTCTGTCCCAGCTAGCTCACCTGTCGTTCTGTCCCAGCTAGCTGACCTGCCGCTCTGTTCCAGCTAGCTAACCTGTCGTTCTGTCCCAGCTAGCTAACCTGTCACTCTGTCCCAGCTAGCTGACCTGCCGCTCTGTCCCTGCTAGCTAACCTGTCACTCTGTCCCAGCTATCTGACCTGTCGCTCTGTCCCAGCTAGCCAACCTTCCGCTCTGTCCCAGCTAGCTAACCCACCACTCTGTCCCAGCTGGCTAACCTGTCGCTCTGTCCCAGCTTGCTGACCTGCCGCTCTGTCCCAGCTAGCAGAACTGCTGCTCTGTCCCAGCTAGCTAACCTGTCGCTCTGTCCCAGCTAGCTGACCTGTCGCTCTATCCCAGCTAGCTGACCTGTCGTTCTGTCCCAGCTAGCTAACCTGTCACTCTGTCCCAGCTAGCTGACCTGCCGCTCTGTCCCAGCTAATAGAACTGCTGCTCTGTCCCAGCTAGCTAACCTGCTGCTCTGTCCCAGCTAGCTGACCTGTCGTTCTGTCCCAGCTAGCTAACCTGTCGCTCTGTCCCAGCTAGCTGACCTGCCGCTCTGTCCCAGCTAGCTAACCCACCACTCTGTCCCAGCTAGCTAACCTGTCGCTCTGTCCCAGCTAGCTGACCTGCCGCTCTGTCCCAGCTAGCTAACCCACCACTCTGTCCCAGCTGGCTAACCTGTCGCTCTGGCCTCTCGCACCACGGCCCAGCCCAGGAGCTTCCCCCATCGACCCTTCCCATTTTCCTCTGCTGCTGGAAGCAGTGATGTCACATGGATGTCACACTGAGCGTGTGCGAGTATGCACATGTATGTGTGCATGTGTATGAAAGACTCTGTATGTGTGTGTGTGCTAAAGGCTGTGTGTGTGTGTGCATGTGTGCGCACGTGTGTGTGTGTGTGTATCAAAGACTTTGTGTGTGTGTGTGTGTGTGTGCGCTAAAGACTGTGTGTGTGCATGTGTGACCGCATGTATGTATGATAGCGCGCATGTGTGTGTTTTTTTGTGTGTATTAAAGACTGTGTGCATGCATGCATGTGTGCGTGTGTATTAATGACTGCATGCATGCATGTTTGTGTGTGAGAGAGTGCATGTTTGTGTGAGAGAGTGCATGTATGTGTGTGAGAGAGTGCATGTCTGTGTGTGAGAGAGTGCATGTTTGTGTGTGAGAGAGTGCATGTTTGTGTGTGAGAGAGTGCATGTTTGTGTGTGAGAGAGTGCATGTGTGTGTGTGAGAGAGTGCATGTTTGTGTGTGAGAGAGTGTATGTTTGTGTATGTGTTGGTGGAGATATAAAAGATTGTCAATGTGCATGGTCATATATAAATGAGTGTGCACATATAACTGTATTTATGAGTCTGTAAGTGTGTGTGTGTGTGTGCGCTAAAGACTGTGTGTGTGCATGTATGATAGCGCGCATGTGTGTGAGTGTGTATATAAAGAGCTGAGTTGGATGTTTGTGTCTCTGGGTGTCTGCCTGTCACATGGTCACATGGTCACATGACCAGGATCTGCTGTGGCTTTACTTCCAGCCCCAGGCAGCGTCTTCTCCCGGTCGTTGACCTCTCCCACACTGGAGCGACTGCTGTTTGGCATCTGCCAGGAGCTATTTAGGGCACCACCCATTTAGGCATTTAGGCCACACCCCCCGCCCCACCGGTGTCTCCAGTGGCAGGAGAAAGGGAGGGGGGGTGTTGGGAGGCGGATAGGCCTCAGGGTTTAATAAAGTTCATTTTAAAGAAGAGAGGAAGGCGATGAGGAAAACAGTTCCTGGTGCTGCCACATTTGTTCCTGGCCCTGCCACATTTGTTCCTGGCCCTGCCATATTTGTTCCTGGTCCTGTCATATTTGTTCCTGGTCCTGCTATATTTGTTCCTGAGCCTGCCATATTTATTCCTGGGCCTGCCATGTTTGTTCCTGGTCGTGCCATATTTGTTCCTGGCCCTGCCATATTTGTTCCTGGCCCAGCCACATTTGTTCCTGGCCCTGCCATATTTGTTCCTGGTCCTGCCATATTTGTTGTGACTGTCCTGGGCCGATAGCTGTTCTGGTACCCCACACCCATCTGGCCCAGCTCATTGGTACTCCCTGAAAATATTTATTGGGGCGTCACATATTCTGGCTAAAGCCCTTGTTTATGGTGCAGTGACACACCCCACCATCTTGACAAACTGTATTGGGAGGGTCTGCAGCACGACTGCGCAGCTCAGCTGGGCGACTGCAGAGTGACTGCGCGGCTCAGCTGGAGGGCTGCAGAGTGACTGCGCAGCTCAGCTGGGGGACTGCAGAGCGACTGCGCAGCTCGGGGGGAGGCTGTAGAGTGACTGCGCAGCTCGGCTGATGTAATGCAGCGTGGTTTGGCTGCTGTAGTTTTGTTTCGCAACAGTGCCTGCGCTGGTTCAGACAGCGTTGTGTAAAAAAGGCTTACAGTAACCCAGCGGTAGAGTGCGCTTCCAGCACCCAGCTGTTCCATGGAAGAGACTCGTTTCCCCACCGTGGGGACTCCACTGCCTTGAGTCAGAAAGGTATTTCTTAAAGGGCAAGGACCAGATATTTATAAAAATGACATACACCAGCCATATGGAAGAAGGGGTCCTATTTTATTATTCAGTATGTTTGCATTATTATATTGAAATGAAGGCAAAAAACAAGCCCTAGAAGATCTCTTAGTCTTTTTGCCCCGCCTCCATTTTTAATCTATCTTAGAAATGATCACCTACATCATATTTTGTGATGTGATAGAATGAGAAAGTGAGATACTGTCAACTTAGCTATAGCCTGCTCTTTTTGCATTAAAGAATTAGTCTATAGCGCAGAAACTTGATGCACATCATTGCGATAATCCCTCAAAAATGCAGACTGAGTGAGCCTCAGAGAATCATATCTGCCTCCCTGCATCCCCTGTGTGTGTGTGCCTAACCTCCCAACCCTAGCCCTAACCTCCTAATCCCCTAACCCTCCCTCTGTTTGGTCCCCATCCCAACGAGCCGCTCAGTTGGAGGAGATGTGAGACGGGAGCCATGTTGGGCGAGGGTGGCGGAGGGGGGAATTCCTGTGATGTATCTTGTTTCTTTGTGAAATCAAACCCACCCCCCCATTCCCAAGTCTGACCTCCATCTCCCTTTAGGAATTAGAAACGGACAGTGAAAGCGCAGGACCCCTCTGACCTGCCTTATAAACTCTGCTCTGTTCTGGGATCAGTTTGCCCTGCTCATACACTGACCTCATCCATCGTGCACTGAAAAGGTCTAACTGATCTGAGATCCGTGCACATATTCGCGTGGCCTCTCAGCGTAGGAGTGCTGATCTCTGGATAGTTTTGCCTTTTAGGTCATAATGCACAAAGCTAGCCTGCCGCTGGGGTTAAGCTGATCCTAGATCGGTTTAGTTAAGAACATTCTAATGCTAACTTTGTGATCTCGCACATTAAAGGGTTCATTGATAAGGATAGGGATATAGGTCCTGGATCAGTGCTTGTGCTCTGAGGTGCTTCATACAGGGCCAGACCACAATCAAATATCTAAATAAATATTTGACCTGAACTTTGACCTTGAACGATTTTGCTTAACTGTGAGTTTGAAATCAAAGTCACATTTTGATTAAGTCCAGACTTCGCGCCGCAGAAAAGTCTGGAGTTGCTCTGCAGTCCCCCAGCTGAGCTGCGCAGTCGCTCTGCAGTCCCCCAGCTGAGCTGCGCAGTCACTCTGCAGTCCCCCAGCTGAGCTGCGCAGTCGCTCTGCAGTCCCCCAGCTGAGCTGCGCAGTCACTCTGCAGTCCCCCAGCTGAGCTGCGCAGTCGCTCTGCAGTCCCCCAGCTGAGCTGCGCAGTCGCTCTGCAGTCCCCCAGCTGAGCTCGCAGTCACTCTGCAGTCCCCCAGCTGAGCTGCGCAGTCGCTCTGCAGTCCCCCAGCTGAGCTGCGCAGTCGCTCTGCAGTCCCCCAGCTGAGCTGCGCAGTCGCTCTGCAGTCCCCCAGCTGAGCTGCGCAGTCGCTCTGCAGTCCCCCAGCTGAGCTGCGCAGTCGCTCTGCAGTCCTCCAGCTGAGCTGCGCAGTCGCTCTGCAGTCCCCCAGCTGAGCTGCGCAGTCGCTCTGCAGTCCCCAGCCGGGCTGCGCAGTCACTCTGCAGTCCCCCAGCTGAGCTGCGCAGTCGCTCTGCAGTCCCCCAGCTGAGCTGCGCAGTCGCTCTGCAGCCCTCCAGCTGAGCTGCGCAGTTGCTCTGCAGTCCCCCAGCTGAGCTGCGCAGTCGCTCTGCAGTCCTCCAGCTGATCTGCGCAGTTGCTCTGCAGTCCCCCAGCTGAGCTGCGCAGTCGCTCTGCAGCCCTCCAGCTGAGCTGCGCAGTTGCTCTGCAGTCCCCCAGCTGAGCTGCGCAGTCGCTCTGCAGCACCCCACCTGCCGTGCCTACACCGACGTTCTCGTGAGGATTTTCTCCCTAGATGGGACAACGTCCCAGATACGTTGTGAGGAAGTTAAAAGGCATTTTTTGGTGATCCTCAAAGGTGTGCGGCGGATGGGGGAGTTGCGTAATGTGGTAACCTGATTACAGAACCTTGACTGAACTCAAACGCGGTTTGATAAAGATCCCCACGGTCGCGTGGCTCAGGGTTAGCGTAGCCTTGTCGGGGTCAGCTGTTTGTGTGACGGGACGTCAGCGTGGTTTACAGGCATACAAGCTCCGGGATTCATCCCTCTGGATGTAGTGATGGGAGGGGGTTTATGATGGAGTTGTGATTACACAGGTTGGGCAGATAATTCTGTTGACTATTGACACAACTGACAATGATTTCTTTGTTTTTTTGCGTAGCAAGTATGTTGCCCTTTGAATACACCCCACCCCCCCCAAAAAAACCTCCTTCTCTAGATTATACTTTGGTCAGTTTCCTGTGTGTGTATTTGTGTGTGTTTTTCAGAGTCTACTGCTTCCAGTGAATAACGCCATGAGTCATTATTCTAGAGGGGAAATCCCCTCATACCCACAATCCTGTGCTCTGTTGCATGGTTCCAGAGCATAAACAATCATAAACACACATTTAAGCATCCCTGACCCCCCCCCCCCCCCCCGCACCCATGTTTTTTCTCCAGTTGCGTCAGATTTTTTACCATCATGATGTCTTCAACCTTATCGTCATGGTGATGGTGCTGTCGCTGCCTAACGGTTTGGGCTGTTCTGGGTGGTTGGTTGCATATCAGTGTTCTGAATGCTAAAGTGTGGCCCACTCACCCGATCCTGAGGAGCCCTGGCTTGGACCAGCCCGCTCCTCTCCTCGCTGCACTCCTGCGCTGGCTGTTTGGGGTGTAAAATTATTTACCTGTTCTGGTTCTGTTTACTCCTGTGGCTCTTTGGGTTTCAGTGCCTTTTTATGGATCTGTGTGAGTTCTTTGTGAGGTCATAACCAGGACATGTAGAATGGCTGATCTCTGTGAATTTATTGTGATGTCATAATCAGTACATGTAGAATAGCTGATCTGTGCAAGTTTATTGTGATGTCATAATCAGTACATGTAGAATAGCTGATCTGTGTGAGTTCATTGTGATGTCATAATGAGTACAAAATGGTACAAAATGTTTGCATTGTGAGATGGCTATATGCATATGCATATGTGCAGAAGACCGTTTTGACGAGTCTCCCCAAACCATTCCACGTTTCCCCTTATGCACCCAAAAGATAAAAGCAAAACACCAAGTCATCAAATAAAGACACAATTATGACAAAACAGTGCAGAGCAATGATCTCCGCAAGCATGTCATCCTGGGTTAACTTTTGTATCCAGCTGGGTGCTAACCATAGGTACCAAGATCTGTAGTCAGCTCCTCAACACCAAAGACACCAATTTATTCCCCATGACATCGGCTTTCCAACAGAATAATTGTATTATTGAGAACCTGAGGTTCACATAATACTGATCTAGCAGGATGTTTTGCAACTGAGCACTGTCTTTTTATCACACCTGCTGACCTCCTGTTAGCACAGTAAACAGTCTGTTTTCCTTTGAGGGTCTGATAAGAGGCAGACTTCTGTGAACTACCCTACAACTTGTAGAATGGCTGAACTGTGTGTTCATTGTGAGGTCATAATCAGGACATGTAGAATGGCTGATCTGTGTGAGTTCATCGTAGGTCATAATTAGTATGTGTAGAATGGGTGGTCTGACTGGCCATAAGCATGTTACAGCAAATATCACATGACCCCATTATCAGCAGATTAAAGCAGTTTGGCGGGGGGGGGGGGGTAACTATGTGCAGAAATGATTACTCATCACATTGTGGGGGATGCCCAGTCCCAGTGAATATTTCCTTCATAAACCACTGCAGTGAAACACCGTAAAACACAACAGAGACCGAAGTGCAGCTTTCTGCCCTAAATAACAGTTTGACGTCCTGTTGGCTTTTGTAGTCGGTATCTTGGCAGGTCTGTTGGTTATAAATATAACAACTCAAACTGACACAGGGCAATGCAGACAGAACCAGCGCTCTGCGTCGCCATGTCAACGCACAATCGAGATCGTCGTCATGGTGACGCCAACCACAGAATCTCCCTACCATGGAGAAGCACAGCCGTTGGGCACCGTTGTCATGGCTGCTTGCGCAACAGTCGAGGGCAACGGGTCCAGGACAGATATGCAAAAATGGGGGGGCGGGGGGCGTGGGGCCAGACCTGGGTGGGGGCGGGCTATTTTTGCTTCCATCCTGGGCACTGTGTTCTCTGGTATCCCAGAATGCAGTGCTTTACTGCTGGGATGAGATTTTGGAACGCTGCCACTTTTCCACCTTCCATCCAGCAGTGAAAATGCTTGCTGATATCCTGTCCTCCAATGGGAACCCTGGCTTGATAAATCACCAAATACTGTTCTCTCCCTCCCTCTCTCCCTCTACCTTCCCCTACTCTCTCGATCTCTCCCTCTCACCCTCTACAGCATTAAGCTGCTGGCAGTTCAGGACCTGGCAGATCGAGAGGCTCTGGAGAAGGTATGCCGATGATGATGGTTTGATTGAAATGATGATGAAGATGATGGTTTGATGAGAAGGAGAGGGATGAGGATGTCAGTGTGGTAGACCGGGTCTGTGTGACACCTCCACCCCAGCGACTGCTTCTCTCGACCCAGAGAGAGCGGATCGAGACGCTGGTACAGAGTGTAAAGCCTCTCAGACTCGCATGTCCTTTAGGAATAGAAACCCCCTCCACACACCCCCCCCCCCCTCCACACCCTCTCCCCTCCCCATCCTGCAGCTGGCTCCATGCACCTCCACATGGAGTCCTACATTGGAATTCTAGAACGCCAAGATGGAATTCCAGAACTCCACTACGGAGTCCCATAACCATAACTCTCCTACGAGAATTCTAGAACTCCCCCTTTAGAGTTCCCTATACCGGTGTACATCTGCATTGTATTTAAGCCAAGGGAGGCACTTCGACAGAGAGTTTGATGGTTATTTTACCCTCCTTGCTCTTAAAGAACTGGTCTGACACTCAGTTGCTGTAGAGACCGCTGGTTCAGCGGGGAGATATGATGGCCAGTTTGTGGCTGGGCTCAGTTTTGGACCAAGGGCCTTTATTGGCTGATAACTGGCGTGACGGCTGGCTCCGCCCTCTGTCGCAGTGTTGAGTAAGCGGCCGTTCTGGCAGCGAGGGTGGTGCCCCTGGTCTGCTGGTCTCCAGGCAACCAGGGCAGCCCGAGCGATTTGGGGGAAGTGACTGAATCAGGCAATGAGATACTGAAAAACTATTCCCAACCGAAAATCTGCATTACTCTCCCAGACTGCAGTGACAAGCATTCATTTGTGGCCCACATATCTGTGCAGAGTCCCAGTGAAATGATTAAGACACATATTTGGTTTGAAGTGAAGCCAAGCCTGTCTGATACAGCTGAGTGTCGCCTCCTTTTTCTGTTTCTGATTTAGTCTCAGACTCCAGGATGCTTTCCCCCCCCAGTTACAGCCTCTTGGGAGTGCCAACGCAATATTAATATTTAATATTGTAGGAAAAGAAAACCTGTTAATAATTTAGAAAGGGTAGAAGGTGTTGGTCGGCTCTCATGCCGCCCGTCTCTCTCACCGCGGGTAAAATCGGGGACGAGCGAGCGTGTGGAAACGGGTCACTGGATTCAGGCAGGAAGGAAGCCAGTCTGGATTTGAATAATGCTCATCATTTCTGCCACCACCCCTCCGTATTCAATAAAAACATTACGAATGACTGTAACCATTTCCTAACGGTTTCTCTGTGGAAGAAGGGATGGAAAATTCTGCTCAGGGTGCTTGGGGCTGCCTGCTCTGCTTGTTTCTAGAGAAGCCTGTAAGCTGTAACATCGCCTACATTAGCCTGTAAGCTCTAACATCGCCTACATTAGTCTGTAAGCTGTAACATCGCCTACATTAGCCTGTAAGCTCTAACATCGCCTACATTAGCCTGTAGCCATCGCCTACATTAGCCTGCAAGCTGTAACATCGCTTACATTAGCCTGTAGCCATCGCCTACATTAGCCTGCAAGCTGTAACATCGCTTACATTAGCCTGTAGCCATCGCCTACATTAGCCTGTAAGCTGTAACATCACCTACATTAGCCTGTAAGCTGTAGCCATCGCCTACATTAGCCTGTAAGCTGTAACATCGCCTACATTAGCCTGTAAGTTCTAACATCGCCTACATTAGCCTGTAAGCTCTAACATCGCCTACATTAGCCTGTAGCCATCACCTACATTAGCCTGTAAGCTCTAACATCGCCTACATTAGCCTGTAAGCTGTAACATTGCCTACATTAGCCTGTAAGCTGTAACATTGCCTACATTAGCCTGTAAGCTGTAACATCGCCTACATTAGCCTGTAAGCTCTAACATTGCCTACATTAGCCTGTAAGCTGTAACATTGCCTACATTAGCCTGTAAGCTGTAACATCGCCTACATTAGCCTGTAAGTTCTAACATCGCCTACATTAGCCTGTAAGCTCTAACATTACCTACATTAGCCTGTAGCCATCACCTACATTAGCCTGTAAGCTCTAACATCGCCTACATTAGCCTGTAAGCTGTAACATCGCCTACATTAGCCTGTAGCCATCGCCTACATTAGCCTGCAAGCTGTAACATCGCCTACATTAGCCTGTAGCCATCGCCTACATTAGCCTGCAAGCTGTAACATCGCCTACATTAGCCAGTAAGCAGTAGCATCACCTACATTAGCCTGCAAGCTCTAACAATGCCTATATTAGCCTGTAAGCTGTAACATCACCTTCATTAGCCTGTAAGCTGTAGCATTGCCTACATTAGTCCGTAAGCTCTAACATCGCCTACATTAGCCTGTAAGCTGTAACATCACCTACATTAGCCTGTAAGCTCTAACATCACCTACATTAGCCTGTAAGCGCTAACATTGCCTACATTAGCCTGTAAGCTCTAACATCACCTACATTAGCCTGTAAGCTGTAACATCACCTACGTTTGTCTGTAAGCTCTAACATCACCTACATTAGCCTGTAAGCTCTAACATTACCTACATTAGCCTGTAAGCTGTAACATCACCTACATTAGCCTGTAAGCTGTAACATCACCTACATTAGCCTGTAAGCTGTAACATCACCTACATTAGCCTGTAAGCTCTAACATTGCCTACATTAGCCTGTAAGCTCTAACATTGCCTACATTAGCCTGTAAGCTCTAACATTGCCTACATTAGCCTGTAAGCTCTAACATCGCCTACATTAGTCTGTAAGCTCTAACATTGCCTACATTAGCCTGTAAGCTGTAACATCGCCTACATTAGCCTGTAGCCATCGCCTACATTAGCCTGTAAGCTCTAACATTGCCTACATTAGCCTGTAAGCTCTAACATCGCCTACATTAGC
The DNA here is from genome assembly GCF_018555375.3 of Anguilla rostrata. Lineage (NCBI taxonomy): Eukaryota > Metazoa > Chordata > Actinopteri > Anguilliformes > Anguillidae > Anguilla > Anguilla rostrata. The sequence continues at coordinate 57,302,303 of NC_057940.1, forward strand.
CTGTAAGCTGTAACATCACCTACATTAGCCTGTAAACTGTAGCATCACCTACATTAGTCTGTAAGCTCTAACATCACCTACATTAGCCTGTAAGCTGTAACATCACCTACATTAGCCTGTAAACTGTAGCATCACCTACATTAGTCTGTAAGCTCTAACATCACCTACATTAGCCTGTAAGCTGTAACATCGCCTGCATTAGCCTGTAAGCTGTAACATCGCCTACATTTGCCTGTAAGCTGTAACATCACCTACATTAGCCTGTAAGCTCTAACATCGCCTACATTAGCCTGTAAGCTGTAACATCACCTACATTAGCCTGTAAGCTCTAACATCACCTACATTAGCCTGTAAGCTGTAACATCACCTACATTAGCCTGTAAGCTCTAACATCACCTGCATTAGCCTGTAAGCTCTAACATCGCCTACATTAGGTTAATTCATGGGAATTTCTGTTAGGCTGTATAGCTGCTGTAAGCTTGGGAGTGAAAGGAGTGATTGGAGATCAGTGAAGCTTATCCATACTGCATGTGGGTTAAAGCCTGTTGTCTGGTTTTAATGACATTGATTACACACTTAGGTCAATGGGTCCTTCTCCGGTGGCTATAGAGACAACATCACGCATATGGACACTCGCACGCTTATGAATGTGCCCATGGTACGTGTATGGGTCCAGTGTTTGTGTGCTTATGGATGTGCCCATAGTGCGTGTATGGGTCCAGTGTTTGTGTGCTTATGAATGTGCCCATGGTACGTGTATGGGTCCAGTGTTTTTAACATGCAGGTAGATGTGTGCTCGATTGTCCTTCTGAGACCGTACCGTCATTTGGACAGATGGCTGCGCCATTTTCTGATTGGATTACCCACATCCTTCGGGACGGTGGTAGATCTTAATTACACTCTGACAGGCCTGATGGGGGTGGGCGGGGAAGGGGCAGTGGGTTGGGGGGGAGCAGACAGGGCATGTGAAGGTCAGGGTAGCATCCCATCAGGAATTTAATATTCATATTCATAATTATATTCATATTCATATTTATAATTCCCTTCCTCTTCTGTGGGGCTCAGAATACAGAATAATATATAGGATTCTATAAAGTGCTGTTGTGCAGGGGAATGTTGTGTAGTGGCTTTGGGAGGTTATATTCAGGGGGATGTTGTGCAGTGATTTGGGAGGTTATATACTTGGGATGTGGTGTAATGATTTGGGAGGTCATATTCAGGGGGATGTTGTGCAGTTATTTGGGAAATTATATTCAAGGAGATGTTGTGCAGTGATTTTGGAAGTTATATTCAGGGGGATGTTGTGTAGTGATTTGGCAGGTTTATATTCAGGGGAATGTTGTGTAATGATTAGGGAGGTTATATTCAGGGGGATGTTGTGTAATGATTTGGAAGGTTATATTCAGGGAAATGTTGTGTAATGATTTGGGAGGTTATATTCAGGGGGTTGTATAGTGGTTTGGGATGTTATATCCAGGGGGATGTTGTGTAGTGATTTGGGAGGTTATATTCAGGGGGATGATGTGCAGAGATTTGGGAGGTTATATTCAGGGGGTTGTGCAGTGATTTGGGAGGTTATATTCAGGGGATGTTGTGCAGTGATTTGGGAGGTTATATTCAGGGGGATGTTGTGCAGTGATTTGGGAGGTTATATTCAGGAGGATGTTGTGTAATGATTTGGGAGGTTATATTCAGGGGGATGTTGTGCATTGATTTGGGAGGTTATATTCAGGGGGGTTGTGTAGTGGTTTGGGATGTTATATCCAGGGGGATGTTGTGTAGTGATTTGGGAGGTTATATTCAGGGGGGTGTTGTGCAGTGATTTGGGAGGTTATATTCAGGGGGATGTTGTGCAGTGATTTGGGAGGTTATATCCAGGGGGATGTTGTGCAGATATTTGGGAGGTTATATTCAGGGGGTTGTGCAGTGATTTGGGAGGTTATATTCAGGGGGTTGTGCAGTGATTTGGGAGGTTATATTCAGGGGGATGTTGTATAGTGATTTGGTAGGCCAAATTCAGGGGGATGTTGTGTAGTGATTTGGGAGGTTATATTCAGGGGGATGTTGTGCAGTGATTTGGGAGGTTATATTCAGGGGTAGTGATGGACTCTTGTGTTCTGTAGTTCTGCACAGAGCTGAACCAGGCCACCCTGCCCAGCGTACGGAGGTGGAGGGGCCCCAGGGGGTCGTGGAAATGCATCACCTCAGAGAGGCCAGCACAACAGTCCCTAAAGGTAGGACATGCCCACGTGTCCCATGGTTACCGGACAGAACATCCGTCGCCGCAGAGTTGTACGTGCCAGTGACCCCTAATGAATTTTCCAGAAGATGCATCAGATTAGAATGTTTGGCTCCCACAAGATGGAGACGGAGCCTTGAGTAATTTGGTCAAAACTTGAGTCACCGGTGCAGGTGTCTGCGATTTATTTTCAATTGGCTGCCAGCTTTGACTTTGGAAATAAGGTGTGTGCACTCTTTAATCTGAAGTTTTTTTAAGTAAGAGCTGACATGCATGCAGGCACAGCCGCCCTGTGGGGCCAGAGTTTGAGTTGTCACCCCCGATTCTGAAGTAACCAGATCACCTCCGTGAAAAGACTGTAATTCTATTGCTGTACAAAGATGAGAGAAGTTTAGTAAATCTGAATCTGAATCGGTTCTCAGTGTGGTTCCACTCCGAGAGCTGCTTTCAGAATACAGTCTCAGAAGTAAACTTGTCATGGCTGTGTGTGTGTATGTGTGAGAAAGTGTGTGTGCTTGTGTGTGTGTGTGTGTGTGTGTGTGAAAGTGTGTGTGCTTGTGTGTGTTGTGAAGTGTGTGTGTGTTTGTCTGTGTGTGTGTGTGTAAGTGTGCATGTGTGTGTGTGTGCTTGTGTGTGTTGTGAAGTGTGTGTGTGAGTGTGTGTGTGTGTGTCAGTCATGCTCTGTGTGGTTTCTTAATGTGTGTGTATAAGTGTAAGTGTGTATGTGTGTGTGTGTAAGTGTGTATGTGTGTGTCGGTCATGCTCTGTGTGGTTTCTCAGAATGGGAGTGTGAGTGTGAGTGTGAGTGTGAGTGTGAGTGTGTGTGTGTGTGTGTGTGTGTGTGTCAGTCATGCTCTATGTGGTTTCTTAATGTGTGTGTATAAGTGTAAGTGTGTATGTGTGTGTGTGTAAGTGTGTATGTGTGTGTCGGTCATGCTCTGTGTGGTTTCTCAGAATGGGAGTGTGAGTGTGAGTGTGAGTGTGAGTGTGAGTGTGAGTGTGTGAGTGTGAGTGTGTGTGTGAGTGTGTGTAAGTGTGTGTGAGTGTGAGTGTGTGTGTCGGTCATGCTCTGTGTGGTTTCTCAGAGTGTGAGTGTGAGTGTGAGTGTGAGTGTGAGTGTGAGTGTGTGTATGTGTGTGTGTAAGTGTGTGTGAGTGTGAGTGTGTGTGTCGGTCATGCTCTGTGTGGTTTCTCAAAGTGGGAGGCTCCCAGCTCAGGCCTTTCTGTACAAACCCAGGAAACTGGCGCTCCCTGTGATCTCCGCACCTACTGTTCAAACTCTGCAGTGCTGTTTACTCTGGGCTCAAGCTGACCCGGCCGGCCCTGTTATGCTTGTGCGTGTGATGGGCGGCCACCGTTGCCGTGTGTGTTCAGTGTTTTCATAGATATGAACTTGTATAACTTTGTCTTGTTTCCCCACCAGTCAAGAACATGTTTGACTTTTGACCCAAAAAGTGATCTGAAGTCATTTCTGGTTCTTCCACCAAAGTTTATCAGGATTGTTCGTCAAGGTTTTTTTCCATAATTATTTAGAAAATTGGAATTCTGCTAATTTTTGTTTTATTAATTTTCTGTGAAAATAAGCTGGGGCGCACAGCTTTCCGCAATGAAGAACTTCCCATACGGGACCATGGGAACAAATCCTGCCTTGTACAATGAAGAACTCTTCTTCCCATACGGGACCATGGGACGTTTCAGTCCTGCCTTGTTCAGTTTGCTCATTTGTGGAATTTTATTGCACATCATTATCTCCTGCACGTTCCTACACCATCTGTTCCGAAGCTGCTGATTGGCTCCTCTGTGCTCAGGGATCAAATCAGTGACGGGCAGTTTTAGGCATTATTCTGCGAGATTGGAGTCTTGTGCAGTCAGTCTGGAGTGATGCAAAATGCTGGGCCTGTCTGTTTGTCTGTTTGCTGTATATGTGTGTGAGTGTGAGTGTGTCTGTGTGTCTGTGTGTGAGTGTGTGTGTATGTGTGAGTGTGAGTGTAAGTGTGTGTGTGTGTGTGTGAGAATGTGAGTGTGTGTGTGTGTGAGTGTGAGTGTGAGTGTGTCTGTGTGTCTGTGAGTGTGTGTGTGTGTGTGTGTGTGTGTGTGTGTGTGAGAGTGTGAGTGGCTGACATCTCCACCTGGATGGCCAGTCACCACCTGAAGCTCAACCTCAACAAAACTGAGCTGCTCTTCTTCCCATACAAGACCTCCTTACTACGTGAGCTCTCAATGTCCTGACCCTTGCCTACACTGCTGCCAACAGGACAGCCCCCATCTACTTGCAGGACATGATTCGATCCTATGTGCCTGCTCGACCACTCTGCTCTGCGGCAGCGGGGCGCCTTGTACCCCCTCCCACCCGACCAAAGGGATCACAGAGCTTCTCCACCCTAGCTCCCCAGTGGTGGAACGAACTCCCTGTCCCTCTTCGAACCTCCCCCTCACTACCCATCTTCCGCCGTGGCCTGAAGACTCATCTCTTCAGACTATACCTGGACTAACTACCACCACGCTGTATATTTCACTCTAATCCACTCCCCTCCCCCCTTTTTCATGACACTTGTTACATGTTGCCCCATCCCAGCACTTTTTGGTAATTTCTATTTGTCCTAATACTGTAGCTTATTCTTCTGCCTAGTTGGCTTTGCAGAGGTTATGTCAGAATAGTGTTCACTGTGTGAACTAAACTGTGTTCTTGGCTAGAAATAGCTGTACAAATTAAGTATTGTATCTTATTGAACCTGTGTTTAGTAGTTTTCTATGACCATGAAGTGCAGTGTAATGTAATGTATGTGTATGTGTATGTGTGTGTGTGTTTGTGAATGAGTGAAAATGCTGGGCCTGTCTGTTTGTCTGTTTGCTGTATGCACTTCCTGTCCCTCTCCCA